>NW_026591643.1:704671-710359 GCF_907164565.1 Psammomys obesus | reverse complement strand
CCCGCTGCAGGCGGCGGCGCCGGGTCTCGGAGGTGAGCGTGGCCCCCGGGGCCCTGCTTGGGGCGGGTGCTCGCGCGCGCGCGCGCGCGGGGAATCGCCAAGCCTCGGCCCCGCGTGCGGCCGGGCGGGCGGGGCGTCGCGGGCGGGAAGGCGGCGTGGGGCGAGCGCGGCCTCGGGGGGCGCCCTCAGCCGCGTGCGCACCCACCCGGGTCGGGCCGGGCGACGGGCACGGCCCCACAGCCTCGGGCACCCCCGGGTGTGCGACCCTTGCCCCGGCCCGCGGCGGGGTCCCCCCCCACCCGTTCCGCACACCCCCGGCTCACTCGTGTGCTGTTCCGTGGACGGCGGAGCACACTGGCCCCAAGCCCGACCCGCTGGATGGCGCTGGAATTGGGGGAAACTCGCTGTGCTGGTGTCGCGGACCCTCGACGGTCCCCAGCCCCGCCCCGGAGACGCACCGCAGGAAGGAATGAGTCCTCTCCTAGGTGCCCCTGAGCCTGCCAGCGTGCCCAGGGCGGCCCTCTCAGCAGGTGCTCAGTTTTGTTGTGTTGTTTCTAGTCTTCTGTCATGCCGAGATCGTATGTCACTCTAGGACAGCGCTGTTTCAGTGGTGGCTTCGACAGCAGCCATCATCCCAAGCCATTAGAGATGTGAGATCTGTGCGTTCCGGAAAGACCGATAATACATAAAGCAGTTCTTGACACAGCATCTAGAAGGAAACATCTAAGGCTATCACCGAGAGGCATTTTAATTCACACACTAAAAATATTTTGTGGTTGGTTGACACCTTTCAAAATGTCGAATGGAACAGGAACATTTAGCATTTTGTAGATATTTATCAATGTACTCACCGCGGCCCTCCCTCAGGAGGGAGGAGGCTTTCCTCGTGTTCTATCATGCATGTAAAGTAAGGAGCAGGCAGGTGTTATGTGACTTCTTAAATACTCCACAGGAAGGTAAGGAGAGTTCTAGGAGACCAAATGTTCGCTAAAGCTGGAATGACTGGAAGAGCCAAGTCAAACTCAAATGCTTTAGGCTTGACAAGTCAGAGTTGTATTTCCATGGACCGAATTCGGGGAATGCCAGTTGTGGAGGTTAGTTTCACAGTGAACCCCATTCGCACTGACCGTGGTACGTTTCCCCCTTCCCCTATGCTATTCTTTAAGCGCTACTCATTATTTACCATCGCAGGTAGATGAGCAGGGTCACTACAAACATTTAATAATTGTTATAATGTCACACGTTATTTCCTGGGCATAAAAATCCCAAGCAATATTATCAAAGAGCTAAAAACTGTGATCTTCTATTTACACCAATGGAAAATTTATGCTGACCAAGAGAATAAAACATACGAGGAATCAGAAAATGTTCTCCAACTTCTGTCCTCTCCAAGGTACCAGGAGTTCTGCTTCCTTAAACTTTGTAAGCAAAGTGATTCATGCGTGAAAGCACTAAACGTTAAAGATTGAAGCCACTTACCAACTCAAAATAGGAATTGCATACAATTTAGTCAAGCAAACAAAACATCCCAAGTGGTCACGTACATATCTGGTTAAGGTTAAATGGTTTAACAGAAATGTGACGCAAACTCAGTATATTTACTCCAATGATGTGTAGTTATAATTTTCCTATAGTGTCTGAAATCATTCTGAACAGTAATTTCATCCTTGACCATTGAAAAAATTTTGTGTGAAATTTGAAAGGTACACTTAATGTAAAATTTTAAGTTCAGTAATGGAAGAAGGTAATAATAATTTTATGCCTAACCCTTAAAACTGTCCTTTAGTGCTGAATTCTGTGACCAATCTATGACTGTAAACTAATGTAATGCTAAAACTATATTTTAACAACTCTGCCATAACCTATACACATTGCTTGGTGTGTTCTTATTCAGCTCGCTACCTTGGAAGCTTGTCACATTGAAATGATACTTCTAGTACTGAAATAGCTCCTGTAGCTCTTTATTAGGAACTGGTGGGTTTTTTTGTTTGTTTGTTTGTTTGTTTTTGTTTTTTGTTTGTTTGGGGTTTTTTTGTTTTTGTTTTTTGTTTTTGGTGCCCATAGCAATCTTGTTTTAAAAGACTTTGAAAAGTCATATCTTCCTTTAGTTCCTGAAGGACAAAGTATATGACCAAATCAGAGTAGTGGCATTTGAGGTCAAAACCAACTGAGAGGCAACTGGATTGCTTTCTTGGGTGGCTTTTAAATTAGTTCTACAGTTAGTTTACCAACATAGTTTGAAGAACGGCATCACCGTTGGATTCCGAGTGGTTACCGAGGGACAGTTTGAAGGGAAGTACTCACTTGGAATTATCAGTTGTCTTTAACTGTCAATGAATTATTCATTTAAGAGTCAAGGACATGTGTAGCAATACATTGGTGTATGCTATGGAGACAGATTCCTTCAGAAAGCTATAGTAGGAAGGATTTGCTTGGGCCAGATATATTACACACACCTTTAACCCCAGCACTTGGGAGGCAGAGGCAGTGGATCTGTGTGAGTTTGAGGCCAGCCTGGTCTAAAGAGTTTCTCGATCTATAGTGAGAGCCTGTCTAAAAATAATAATAGAATAAATGAAAATAACTTTGGTTGATTTTTGGATTTTATGAGAGTTTATAGTTCAGCATGGTTTTAGAAACTTTATAATCTGTAGTTAGATTTCTAAAAAGTCATGATCTCATGGTTAAAATAGGGTTGTACAATAATGTTACACTAAATTGCTATTCTATATTTCTTGAAATATTAAAAAAAAACAAAACAAAATCCTCAGCCATTCTTAGACTACAACTGGGTCTACATTGTAAATTAAAACATTCATCATTTTTAAGTTTGTTATGAACATAAACCATGAGAGTACATATGTAGTAATCAGTGTGTATGAAAATGATAACATCCTACCTGCTGCAAAAGCGACGGGATAGAATCCCTAACCTGCTGAATCTAAGCTCTCAGGGTGTTCAATGCCCAACATAGTACAAGGTGTAGAGACAGTGGAGGAAAAGAGAATCAGAGGGGAAGAAAAGACGTAGGTGATAACGGGCTTGAAATAGTTTAATTCTCTTGAAGGAAGGACTTAAAATTGCTCTCCTAAATCCTAGAAAAAAAAAAATTAGAAGCTGCATAGATAATTCATATTCAACTCCAGCTGAGACTTGAGAGCCAAGGAAAGCATAAAAATATAATTAGAAGAAAAAATATAATTGGCTGAGTAAGAATCGTTACCAGAGTTCAGATCTAATACTTTTAGTATTATACAGAGGGCCAAGAGCTTACGAGCGATTACTGCGGTTGCCAGCGTCTTAGCTTCTGTTCTCTTGCTGTGATGAAACACCACGACCAAGGCAATTTTCAAAAGGAAGCATTAAATCGGGGGCTCCCTTGCCGTTTCAGAAGGCTAGTGCATGATCCTCTTGGTGGGGAGCATGGTGGCAGGCAGACAGGCAGGCAGGTAGCAGGCAGGCACTGGACAGCAGCTGATAGCTCACATCTGGTCAGCAAGGTACAAGCAGAGAGAGCTGGGTGTGGTGTGACTTTTGAAACCTGAAA
The DNA here is from genome assembly GCF_907164565.1 of Psammomys obesus. Classification (NCBI taxonomy): domain Eukaryota; kingdom Metazoa; phylum Chordata; class Mammalia; order Rodentia; family Muridae; genus Psammomys; species Psammomys obesus. The sequence goes on along the minus strand of NW_026591643.1, from coordinate 706,812 downwards.
TCCCACCCCCAATGACACACCTCCCTCATCAAGGCCACACCTCTAATCCCTCCCAAATAGTTCTGCCAAATAGGGACCAAACAGCCAAGCATGTGAGCCTGTGGAGCCATTCTCATTCAAACCACCACACGCACTGATCAGGAAAGATCAAGGGAGCCAGACAAAGAAGAAGGGGCTTTTCTGTTTAAACAAGATGTTGCAGATTCGGATGCTTTTACACCTAGGAAAATCAGCCACCAGAGACAGAAACAGTTTCAAAAGATCAGCCACCAGAGACAGTTCCAAAAGAACGGGTAAGCTCTCCCTTTTCCAAAAGCAGATTGGGTCTGAAGATTTACCAGATTTGAATTAGAAAAGGAAGTGTCCTTATTCAGCTACAGATGAAGTTTTGAACTTTCATTCGGGTCTGCTGTGGTAAACTTTGTTATGGAGCAGGGTTGTGTACCTAATACGCCAGTGACCAAGGTAAATAAATGCGATTCTAGACTTCCTTTCTGTGGAAAGCCCACTAGGAAAACAAGACAGCCTCTGTTAACCCCACAGGGGACCTCCCCAGCCCCAAGCCCCCGTGTGGGAGCTGTGAGGGAACAACTGACAGTGATTTTAGCCTTTCTTTTCAGAAACCCTGACCATTACGTCTGCCTTTTTTCTAGATGTAAGAGTCAACCAGATGTTTTTAAAAATTAAAATTTTTAGTTTCTATAACTTCACAGGTAAGATAAGTGGTCAGATAATAAATAAACTTGGAAGGTGCAGCTTGAAACCATCTCTTTGACATAGAGTTACTGACTTAACGTTTACAAAATTCACAAGTGGATCCTATATATAGAATAAGTAAGCCCTAAGAACTGCAGGAGCCCAAGTGGAAAAGTCCTCGTTCAGCAATGAAGGCTAGGCTTATCCAGTGCCAGCTCTGATAGTGAAGGCATAGTTTGTCTTTTCTGAAAGACACAGTGTATATTCTGGTAATACTCTTAAGTTTATTCCTCCTGTGGCTGTCAGGATTTTGAGTGCTGAAACCCAGGCTTTGTAAGTTAAGGCACGGCTTGTTGACTTCACACTATCTGGGTATTTCAAGCAAAGTGTAAGTGATGGTAAAGCAGTCTTAGAGTCTTGGGAGACTAGACTAGTTTTAGCAAGGCGTCTAGAGACAAGTGACTACCACAAGACAGTCCCTTCCCAGATTCAGAGGCACCTGATCATATGGAGAGGGTGTATTCGTTGTTGTTTGTACATTTCCTAAAGACATGCACACGTAAGGAAACTGAATAGCCCCTTAGCACCTTGCACTGCAGCAACAGCGCTGAAGATCTGGAGAAAGCTCTCTGGACGTCTAGATCTTGTTCTTACATTGTCAGATTCTTCTCCTCACCAACTCTTGCAGCCCATTGCCACATTCCTGGTGTCGAGAGCTGGAAGCTGGCACGAGGTCCACAGCTGCCTCACTCGCCCTATGAACATTTACTGTCATTTCCCCACAGCAACCCATTTCTGCCACAGAGCTAAGAGTTTCAGGCCATTTAAAAGCAGACAAGACGTTAGCACATACTTGTAATTAATTCCAGCGTGTGGAACGTGATAACATAGTCAAGTTAAAGGCAGGCCTGGGTTACAGGAGCCACAACCAACCTCCCCACAATTTGCATCTTTTGTTTTCATTTCCTCTTACTTTCCCCTGGGTACCAAGAAGGCGCTGGCGATGCAATGGGCAGAGTAAGCTCCCTCCATCTCATAGAAACAGCAGCACAAGTTTGGGGAGGATCCCTGGTCCCTCCCGGCATAGAGCTTGGCTCCTGGAAAAGCAAGAGGGGCGGAATGTCTGCAGCATGTCTCTGCCCGCCTTCTGCTGAGCTTTGGGAGCAGACCTACTGAAGAAGAAAAGCAGCAGCACCTGTTTCAGAGCTCAGATCGGAGGGGTGTTTTCTAGGAGTCTGGTGAGAATCCTGTGCACAGTGTCGTTTCATTGACTGACGCCGGGTGAAGACTGGGGTATTTGAGCCAGGACAGCAAAGTCACTGTAGAAAGGGGAGCTCAGATGGTCTGGGCTTGAACCTTAAACTTCGTGCTTGCTGGCTGAATGGCTTCAGTGGATTCTGTGTGTGTGTGTGTGTGTGTGTGTGTGTGTGTGTGTGTGTGTGTGT
>NW_026591643.1:697575-704661 GCF_907164565.1 Psammomys obesus | reverse complement strand
TGTGTGTGTGTGTGTGTGTGTGTGTGTGTGTGTGTGTGTGTGTGTGTATGTGTGTATGGGCGTTCTGCTTGTGCACATGTCTGTGCACCCCATGTGTGCCTGCTGCCCTTGGAGGCCAGAAGAAGGTGTTGGATCCCCTGGAACTGGAAGTGCAGATGATGATGGGCTGTCCTGTAGGCGCTAGGAACTGAACCCGGGTCCCCTAGAACAGGGGTGCTATTAACCTCTGAGGCGTCCCTCCAGCCCTTTGGTGAATTTCTCAATCTCCCTGGGCCTTGCTTTGTCTAAGGATGGTGATAATGATGGTATATGCTTTTAAGGATTGTGCATGAAGTGAAGGATTGAGCAAAGAGAACTTCAGTAGTGTTTGGAACATGGGGGAGATAGCTCACAAATAGCAAAATCTCCTCCTCATAAAGTTTGTGCTGTAACTGGAGGGGTCTATTTAAAAGAAAACTGACAACAGGGGCAGAAAATTGTGGTGCCGACTGATTTCTTGTATATATTGAACAGTTCAGCAGTTGGCCAAGGAGTAGAGTGATAGCCAGAGGTGTCAAGACAGATCTGGACTGTTTCTGAGCATGTGGGGAGTGTGGAGGGCAGCTTTATAGAGTGGGAGTGAGAAGGCCGCATAGGGAAGACACAGTTTAGTTTAGCAGAGGCGTGAGGATCCCAGAGTGGAAAGTACCAGCTCTTAAACAGATTCTCATCATAAGTGTGCCCGCTCTGCCAAGATCTTGCCTAGACCAGTGCTCTGACTTATTTAGCTTCAGTTCCTGTGGCCTTCAGATGGACGCAGTTGTGCCCATCCCATTAGACTGAAGGAATTAAATAAGAGGATGTTTGGAAATGGTGACACGGTGCTCAGTACCTTCAGTAAACTAATTTATGTGATGCCTCCAAGGGACAAGGAGAGTTAGTCTCTTACCAAGCTGCATTGCCCTCCTGAAGGAAAGTAGTGGATCAGCCAGAGAGGCCGATTGTCGCCTGAGGGGATGGGAGAAGGCTTGAAGCCAACCTAAAGACCCAGAGCTGTTAACAGGCAATTAGAACTATCAAATGCTTTCAAGTAACGTGGAGTTTAGAGCGGTTAGTCTGTACTCAGAAGACTATCAGAGAAGGAGGTGAGCTCGTCTCTGTGTGTGACCATGATCCGGTAGGACGGAGGCCCGGTTACTGCGCCTTGAACCGCTCGGCTTCCAGGTTGGCGCTGGGTTGTGGGTGCTGACGTCTGCTTGCTTTACTGGGTTGTGGGGTGCTGGGTCTAATTGCTTTGCTGGGTTGTGGGTGCTGGGTCTGTTTGCTTTACTGGGTTGTGGGTGCTGGGTCTATTTGCTTTGCTGGGTTGTGGGTGCTGGGTCTGTTTGCTTTGCTGGGTTGTGGGTGCTGGGTCTATTTGCTTTGCTGGGTTGTGGGGTGCTGGGTCTATTTGCTTTGTTTGTGGATCTTAACATTCAGTGGTAGTTGTTCAGAGGAAAACTCCGGCAGCTCTGGAACTGGAAAAGTTAGCTCACTCAGTATCTAGGCCTGTAACAGGTGTGAAGTCACAGATTCTAAGTAAACCCTGTGTCATGCTTCAGCTTGTAACACAGCCCTTCGAAGTGCTGTTTCCCTGTTCCCCGTGCTCACTAGGAGAGTGTGTCCACCTCAGCGCAGGAAGGTGGGAGACAGGGAGGAGGACAGGAGACTAGATCCGTCCTAGTGTGGAGTGTGAGGTTAGACCTTTATAACGGATACTTTGGGATAAACACGGACCCAGCTAGGCAACTTTGAGGAATTTATTTCGTGGTGCTTTAATTTGATGATAAAATTTTATTTTCACTCTGGGATTAAGAAACTACTTAATTAAAAATACAAATTCAAGAAACAGGGATTCTAATGTAATTTTTTTCTCGTCATGTTCTCTCCCCATTGTTCTGTTTATGTCTATACTAGTTTGTAGTGAGAGGTAGATAATTGTGTTTTTAGAGAAAATTGCACTGATTATATGGACTTCAGTATTTAAAATATTGGGAAATCCTAACTGTGGCTAGTAGGGAAGGATAGCCTGGCCTGTTGCTGGCTGTCTGACCTTTGCTGTCCTCTCATTTCGCTGCAAGGGCAGCTTCATGCTCATAGCTTGATGTGAGGTTTCGAGGTACCCGAATTGTGCCTTGGAGGATGTGCGTGAAAGGGGATTATATGCAGAGGCTGACAAGTACAGGAAGGAGATAAGTGACAAAGGAAAAAGTAGGCTTTGAGGTCAGAGGCGAACCAAACTGGCTTAGTCCTGCTGGCGCTGAGCAAGGGCAAGGGGGTAGAGTTCAGCTCTCTCTCCTGAGGTTAGTGAAGGCACCTGCTGGGCTGGGGAAGGAAGAAAGAAGGGGCAGGGTGGCTGGGCAGAGATGCAGACAAGACACTTGCATCCTGCCCCTCGGGGGTCCTCGTTCTCTCACCCTGAAACATAATGCTATCAGAAGCCTGACCTGAGAGAAGCGTGGGAGGAAGCAGGAGCCCCTGCTTCCTAGTGGACGGTTTATGAGGTTATGTGGATTTGGCGTTTCTGACATCCATGTGGATTTGGCATTTCTGACATCCATGGCACCGTAACAGATCATCCAGAAGAGTCCCCGGCCAACACTGGGGCAGATGTTTTGGAGCAGAGACAGCCCTGGGAAGAGGGTCTTTGTGTGTGTGGGGGGGGGGTGCTAATTTGGCTGAGGGGCCTTGTCAGCCTTGTGGAGAAGGCCTCCATGAAGGCCGCAGCCTGGTCCCCCTCACAGCCTTTGCCTTCTGCTTCTGAGGGGAACCGTTTTCTCTCCCTGCCCCCTTTCAATTAAATGAATTAATTACCAGGCGTTTAACTTTTTGCCAGACTCTTTCATTATACCCAGAGTTGTTGCTGAGTGGCAAAGGGAAGTAATAACATTCGCAGTGAGGGGCAAATCCTGTTAATGAACAAATTAAAGTTCAAACAGTGATTCAAGTTCACAACCTCTCCGTGGCTCTTCCCTTTAATAAGAGTTGTACATGTTACTTTCTAGCTCTTTTCTCCCTTTTATTACTTTTTAAGCTTTTCATCAATACTGCTGGGGCATATTCGAGGCTCCCAACCTTTCAGCCCTGACAATGACTGGAGCAGTTATAATCCTGTCTTAATTTGGCAACTTTTGTAAAACACATAAAGGGCTCAGGGTCACCTTTGGTCACCAGGGCGCTGGGTTCCCGGAGCTTCCACCTCCTGCCAGGACTATGGGCCACTTCTCTAGTGTTCTGACCCCCCCTGACAGTGAGGCGCAAATGACTTAATCCCCCCCCCCCCCCCGCCACCCCATTCCCCTGCAGCCGTGCGGAGCAGTGCACTGCTGGCGGGGCCCTTGTCTCCCTGGACCTCATTTCCAGCCCTCCCTCCCACATGCTGCAGGGAGGGCAGCTGGGAAGGGAGGAAGGACGGTGTACAGGAGAGCAGACCTGAGGCAGGAGGGTGCCCGGCACACTCCCTACCCAGCCCTTCGCGCCACACTAGTGGCACCTGCTGCTCAGGACCCCGGTCCTCTCAGGCCAGGAGAGCAGCCTGGGAAGGGGCTGCTGGCTCGCACGCTCTCTCTCTCTCTCTCTCTCTCTCTTTCTGCTGTGGATTGCGTGGGGGTCCTTTCCACCTCAGTGCAGTGTGGCTAGATATAATCACCATGACAACTGCAATCTATGAGCATACACATAATAGAGATGAAATAGACAAAAGATTAGCATGCCATGAAAAGTACAATAAGTTTCTTATTTAGCATTTAGATAACTGTCTTTCCTTCGGAGCAAGCTTCAAAGTTGAAGCCAGTTTAGACCAAGAGGATTAATTCTCTCTCCCGCATGCTTCATTGAATCCCTCATTACCAAACTTTGTCTGTATTGATGTAAGATTTGATTGAAGATTAGAGCATTTAGCAAATCTTGCTTTTCTGCATGTATCAGGTTCTTTCAAGCCCAGCTCACGGTGCCCAGTGGTCAATACCCTCACTTTTATCCTGTGTGTGCTTCATTTAAACTTAATCAACTCCGTCAATGAACTGGAACAGGGAGACGTCCCTGTGGTAAGGATGTTGTGCTTTTGTGGGATAATTCTTTGCTCTTTCCAGATCTGTTGGCGCTAAACCTAAAATTGCACTATGATGAACTTTTTTTTAATCAATATGATAATGACAGTTGGGCCCGAACACTGGAAGGACGTATCGCAGAGCAGATCTGGCCGCATTACCTAAACAACCTGTGCTCCTGTAGCCGTGCAGCCCCTTTTGTGTGGCTTTAATGCCTCTTCTTCTTGACGCTGACTGCCGCTCGGGCTGGAAAATGATACATCTTTGTAGAGCAGGCTCATATGTCACCGGAGAGTGAAGCAGACCGAATGGCTGTGTGAATTATCTGACTTGCTGCAGTGAGTTATTTGCGCGGTTTCCCTACCTAGTCAACAAGTTCCTAAGGTATAGTAGAGATCAATCAAATGTGACAGCCTTCGTGGGAAGGCTTTACTGTGTAAATCTGCTGCACTCGTCCTGGCCAGGCCGGCCCTGGCATCTGTATATCATTTTTATACTGCTACCAGTAGAGCAATTTCAAAAGTATTTGCAAGGAAAATGCGTGTCCCCATCTGTTCCTGGAAGCATAAATGTGCCACCTTCAGAGGGTTTTCACTGGTAATCATATCTTTAATGATCAACAGACTAGTGATATATACCTTTCCATAAAATGGGGTTTTCTTCACTTTATTGTGATTGGCTAGAGTAAACAGCTTTTCCATATGTTAGGGAGATAAAATATAAGATTAGCAGAAGTCGTTTGTTGGGTAGTAAACAAAAGAAACAATTCATTCCCAGTAATCTTTGAAAAGAAGCAACGACAAAATTAAGTTGCAATAACAGCATCCGAGGCCCCACATCAGGGAAGCAGACCCTGCTCCTCCTTGGAAAAGGAGCCGTTTAAGGGCAGAAATGCAGAGGCTTCCGCGGGGCCCTGGGGGCTTACTGCGGAGCCAGGGGAGGGAAGCAGAGCTTGTTTGCTTGGTCCGTCTCTCTCGCAGAGTCTGTCCCCCCACTCTTGGTCCCCACCTCCAGCATCCTGGGTAAGTTAGGGGTGGTGTTCAGAATCAGGAGGGTGCCTGCAGGGCTTACAGGGAAATGGAGGTTGTCCACACACAGGCTTCCTGCAATGCAGATTCCTTTTCTCCCCGGGAAAAGGGAGACCATAAAGGCAGGGAGGGGCTTGGGGACCCTGTAGCTGTCTTTCAGGGAAGGGAAGCTCTTAGCCCAGCCCACCCGTGTAGGTAGGTCTACAGAGCTGACCACGTTCCCTTCCCTCGCCCTGTCTCCTGACTTCACGGCACAGGGCCGGGGATCTGCTGCCTGATGCAGCCCCTTTCGGATGGGGGAGCCACTTTGGCCAAATCTGGAATCTTTTCCCTAGGTGACCACCTGCCACAAGGCTCACAGTACCCCAGCTTCCCGCTACCAATGAGAGCCGAGGACCCAGGGTGCTGCGGTCTATAAGCACAGCAGGGCCAGGCGGTGGCGGCTGCAGCGTGGCCTCTCCTGGAGTGCTCTGCTGCAGGCTTCTTCCCTCAGGATGGCATGGAGGAGCAAGGAGCTACATTTTCCTTCTGTCTACCTCACTGCGATCCCACAGAATTCTCTGCTCTCCCTCTTCCACAGGAGGCTGTAGCAGCAATGAGAGCATAGACAGCCAGCAGGACCCGGGGAAAGTCCCTGAGAGAACTTAGTCCTAACCTGTCTTGACATCAGACCCAAACAAAGCTGAGGAGCAGCCACAAGATGGTAGGAAAGCATCATATCCAAGGCCATCGCCAGAAAAAGATGAGGTCAGCCACAGTATCGAGATTGCCTTTTTAAAATGTCTCCTGATTTTAGGCTGGGTTATATGTAAGCAGGCCTCAATTTAGAAGTTCAGATTAACAATTTCTAATTCACTTGACTTTGAGCCAAATTTATTCTGCTACTGCACTTAAAACCAAGAGAGAGGGGAGCCAAGCCTTGCCCCATAATGCCGGTTTACATGAACTGGCTTGTGACAGGAGCTCACACCATGTACTGTGACATAAAACTCATGTTCCTTAAAGAAGGTGAGTTCCCCATTTCTTTGTATGTGTTTGACGCCCAGGTTTCTCTACGTTGCATTCCTGATGCTTATTTGCAAAAAGTGAAAGGAAAGAAAACTGTCCCAGAGGTTCCTGTGAAAAGGGTAAATCTTGCAGCATGTTCCTTTCCTTGCCTGTGGAGATGAGGCTGCTGTTGTCATTTGGACCATTTCACAGCATGTCTCTGACTCAGAGGCCTTGGCTGGAGCATGGGATTGTGAATGCCTACACCAGAATAAAAGTCACCTGCAGGTGACTGATCTTTGGGGCTCAGTTAAGGCCAAGAGCCCTTCAACTGTGGGCACTGAAGGAAGGACCAGGGTAGCCACCCTTTCCAAAACCTAGACTAATGCCATTTTCAGCACAGTGTCCTTTGCCGGAGCACTACAGGCCTGGTCCACCTGCAGAGACGGAAGTCTTGAAAACTGCAGGCCAAGGGCTGAAAAATTTAAACCCATGCCCACCATGTCAAGTGAAGATTAGACTGACAGAGTTACTTCAGCGTCATTGCCAGCACCTCAAGAGCCCTTACTCACAGACAAACTAAGATGCCTACATGCCCTTCCACCCGAGAAAACAGTTAACTTAAATTCTACTTCTTGTATTTGAAAACATATAGCTTGAGAGTGTTAATTTGCAGTGTCGCTTAATGATTGTAATATCTGTATAGTTGCTATAGTTGCTTTTTTTTTTTTTTTCTTTCTTTCTTTCTTTTTTTTTTTTTTTAAGTATCCCTTCAGATAAGCTGGCAGTATGGTATTCTGGAAAGAAATTCATTAAGAAAAAAAAAAGTCTAAAGAAATACCTCTTTTAGGAAGGAAAATAAACCCAGTTGATAGCTAAAGTGAAATGAACTTTTAAAATCTGGTATAAATTAGGCCCCCCCTCCTCCGGTTAAAACTGTAACAATATTTAAAGTTATTTTAAAATGGAAATTTGGGGGACTGAAAGTGAGCTTTTGGAGGTTA
>NW_026591643.1:682575-695075 GCF_907164565.1 Psammomys obesus | reverse complement strand
CTGGGAACTTCTGGATGGCGTTCTGGTAGGCTGTGACATTGAAGGGTGTGGTGGGCCTTTGTCAGGCTGGCTGGGCCTGTAGTTTTCCGTCTCCGGAAGAGACAGGTAGCAGTGGAAGCAGATAATGAAGATCAGAGGCTTGAGACTGTCACAGCTCTGGCAGCTGATGTATTGGGTCCATGCTAATTTTAGACAGAGGCATTGATGGATCCCAAAATCCTGACCACACATCCCATTAGCCTCTGTCTGTGACAGTGGGAGAAGGATGTTTAGAAACAGTGCAAGTGAGGAAAGGGGGAAAAAAGAAAGAAAAAAAAAAGAAAGAAAGAAAAGGAAAGCTGATTGAAAGGGGCACAGCAGTCAAAACAACCCAGTAAAATATGAAATAGCTTCAGTTATATTTCCTTGGTCTGTTGCTATTAAGTTAACCTTTTCGGCAGGAAAGCGGGGTGCCAGCTCTTGTTTTCCCGGACATTTGGAGCAGAGGAAGCAGCTCTAAGAGGACTCATAGCACTGGGCGGACTTCCACATGGGAGCCCCGCCTTCGAGAGGGTCTCAGATTAGGTGTCACGTAAGCCTGAAGTGACAGGCAAGTGACAATCCACACCACTCAAGGGAAAAGCTGTGGAACGCTCTTGTTGGTCGTGGTCGGGACAGAGACCCCACGTGTGTCTAGATGAAATTGGCAGTGGCTCCCCACGTCCACAAGAGCAGTGAGGGAGGTTCTGGCTCCTCAGAAAGCTGCTGGAAGCACTCGGGCCCTAGAGTGGGAGAAAGGCCTGTAAGCCATTTCAGAGAGCACAGCCGTTCTCGCTTCTCTAGGCCTCCAGCTGGCTCATCCTCAGGCCCCACAGTAAAGGAGAATCCAGGCGGGTCTGGATGGTGGCCTCCATCCCACTGTGGATTAGACTAGACACTGTGACACACTGCGGAGGATAAAGGACCTCCTCTCTGGACAAATAAGGAAGCTGGTTTGAAGCAGCTCACGTCCACTCAGATCTCAGCATCTTCAGGGTAGGGTTGACAAATACTGCTGCATGACGCTCGGAATCCGAGAGGTTGGCTTGACAGACAGGGAGCACAATTATCACAATATGATGAAGGAGTCTCCATGAGTGCGCACTGCACCGTTAATTACTGTCCTTTTCCTACAGGCTCCTAATGTGAGGAAAAACACGAGTGACAAGTGTGGGAAAGAGCAAGCACTAAATTACTGTCAGAAAAATAAACGCGGCAGCACACTGGTGCTCGGTGATTTACGGGGGCAATTAGCCACCACCCCACAGCGCTGCTGAGGACAGCGAGGCCGCAGGCCCGGCAGGCCCACGGCGGGAGGAGGCTGCGCTGTCCGCAGACGACTCTGCAAACAAGAGTGGGTGTGCGGGCACGCTGGTCCTGCGTGGTCACCTGGGCACCCACCCTCGTGCCCTCCGCCGGCTCGGTAAACAGACACACTCTCAGCTCAGCGCTGGTGCTCCGTGTGCCCAGACACTGCCTTGCTGCTCCCTCCTCCCTCAGGGCGTGCCCCCATCCCTTAAGAAACAGAACCCCCCTTTCCACTCCCCCACTGTCCCCTGGTACTCCTGTCATTCTTCCTGGTCCTTCCTCCATGCGCCACGTTAGTCCAGAACTCCTTGGTGCTGAGGAATTCACTCCAAAGCTCCCAGACCGAAATTTGATGTGATAAAGTGGCCACTAGACCCAGTAAATGAAAAGATAAAGTTCCCAGGATTTGAGCATTGTTCATGACCAGGTATTGCCTCTCTCTCTCTGTGTGTGTAACAGAATTAACTTGTTTGGTTCAGGTGATTGGTAATTAATTGGTGTAGATTCCCTTCTCCGTGTCTTCTATCAAAAGAAACCTAGCACGGCTTATCAGAGACATGCAGAGAGACAAAGGCGGTGGTGACTGAGACGGCATCCGAGAGGAGCAAGAGCAAGGCCGCTGAGGTGGGGCTGCCTCAGGGGGCCGCACACAGGGATCCTTGTCTGTGCAAGGACACATGGACCTGCTTTTCCGGTTTGCCTTGGCCTGCCTTTAGCTAAGACACCTGCTCTGTTAGGGGCGTGTTCAGGGGCTGTGCCCTGAACACTTGGAGACTGTGCCCTGCACACTTGCCTTTGGCCTTCCAACTGGGGTCTTGAAGAGGTGGAAGCTCGCTCGTGAGGTTGGTGGTTAGAAGCCCGCAGGGACCCATGCAGCTGGCCTGAGCTTACTTCTCTCCTTCCCGCCACTCCCTCACCAGCTCCTCATTCCCCTTGCCAAGGTGCTGCTGTGTAGCCCGGGCTGGCCTTGAACTCTCTTTGCCTCCTGCAGTCCCACCATGGGCACTGGAATTAAAGGCGTGTACCATCCCGTTAGACACTCTATGTCTGTTGAAGAGACCAGAACAGGAGAAACTTCAGGCTTTCCTCGGCACTGTCTTCCACATTCTTAAGCCATTTCCCCCTTGGATTTTATAAGCACGCTTTACAAAACGTTAATAACGCACGAGGGTTCACTGTAGACTCGCATGTTTGCAACCGCAGCGGCACTGGTTTTCACTTCCCGGTAACAATGGAAGCAGCTCCAGCCATCGAGGGAGATGGATGTGTTTCTCCGCAATGTTTCAGGCGGATGAAATTACTCAAATCATATGGAGATGCCAGGAACAATGTGACGTAGACGCGTAATTTAAAACGTCCGTCAATGCCCAAAGCCCATTTTTAAGAGCTTCATGCATTTGGCAGGCTCTCTGCTCCCCAAAGCCATGCTGTGGCTTCTACAGAGTCATCCTGGACAGAGCTGCCCACACATAGTCTTAAAGAAATTGAAGGTTTAAGATTTCTACCTTCCTCATAAATTTAGTTTGCCCTTTCTCTGATTTAGGTAGAATATCCTAAAAATGCTTTCTAAGAGCCGTATTTTTATCTATGTGTTATCTTTATTTAGACAGTATGAATGTCTAAACAAAACATACGAAGGAATAGAGATGGCATTGGCAATTATAGTTATTTCTTGACACCCTTTTGTATCCAGATTTGAGTATCTACTAATCACAAAACTTCATACTTTTCAGAGAGAGGACTTGGACTAATGAGAACAGAAGGCTGTAACCGTCTATGTGTGGATATCTGCATTTGTATAGGATGTTTATGCAGTATTCGGACTTGGCTATAATCTATAATTCTTGCCTATTATTTCAGTCACAACAATAATTTTTAGATTAATGGTTATAATTTAAGTAAGGCACACATGAAAAGTTTTATGTTCATGCTTGAAAGGAGGATCATTAAATATTCATTATTACTACTCAAATTAGCTGTCATGCTCCGCATAACACTTACCCCTTATCATCTCACTGGTTTACATTCAGCAATACGTGAATGGCAGGCAGGATATGGCTCAAAGCCGTAGAGGATTTTTTGGGGGGCTGGGCAACCGGAAGAGAAGTGATTTTAAAACGTCATCTGACATACTTATGCTGACAAATTATTTAAAGGAATTACTGTGTCGTCAAAAAACATGTTTGTATGTTGGGATGGGATAGTGGCGGGATTTGCTTCTGGCTGCTTAATTACCCCGTGATGGTGAAAAACAGTGTTTCTTCCAAGAGTTATGAGGAAAACACTCAGATCTGAAAGCCGAGATGTGGAAGTCGTTTCTGTGTACCCAACTTTGCCATGCAAACCCACTTTCCCTGTTTATAAACAGGCACTGAAATCTTGCTTTTTCTCAGCTAAACCAGATTATACAATTTGTTAGCTTTTCCCATCTGTCATCAAATATATTCATAAGAAACAAAAATGTGGAACAGATGGATGTTTATAAATATTGTGACGCACACATATAGAGATTGTGTCTTATCAATCCTTTTTGGAAAGGTTCTTCCATATTACTTAATAATTTTAAATTGGTTTCTGTTCCATAGAAAGCAGCCATGAACTTGATTCTGATCACATGTAAGTTTAGAGATTTTTGTCTTAAAGAACTGTAGCCCAGGAACAAATGCAGTTCTGCATTTTTCAACATTGCATCTGGACTCTTCGTAATGATGGTTTATTTTGTTTTATTTTATTTATTTATTTTTTTGCACAGAGGAGAGGAAAAATATATAGGTCCATGAATCAATCTAGATAATGGGGAAGGTGGAATGTAATAAATAATACAGTAACAACCCTAAACTAATGAGCTGTTGCTAAGGTACATCTCATAGGCTCATCCTCTCTATAAAAGTCACTAATAACCCCCGGTGTAATCAGATGATGAAGCTCTGCCATAAGGCAACACCTGTGCAATTAGAACCGCAGACTCTTTTGCACGTTCCATTAATTTCTGGATTTTGTAGAGGCGCAATGACGATACTAATAATCTAGTCCACTTGACTCAGAGTCTACTGGAAACACAGTGTCTAATTAGATAAAGGTAATTAATTAGAGATAAATGGAGCTAATCAGGCTCAGTTAACACTAATTCTCTGAATTAAGACATTTTGGGGCACCCACTATCCCGCTGGCTTTGATATTCCACAGAAAGAGTAAGTTCTAGAGGAATCAGAAAAAAACCTGGCCTTTGAGAATCAGGCAGTCTTTTGATGGCATATTTAGGCACCTGAGAGTAAAGGAGTTTTCTTTCATATTGTGCTTAAAAAAAAAAAAAAAACCACTGTTCTCTTGTGCTTAAAGAATTCACTTTGTAGTTCTTCCAATCTGTGCTAGTCTCCACATAAATTTTAATAACCTTTGCTATCATTTTTATTATCTGTCTAGCCCACCAATAGAAGGAAACTGCTAGTTTTTCTAGTCTTTAAATAAGACTTAACTTGTTACATTAAGGAAATGTCAAGACTCATCAGCCTGTACCCCAAAATTCTGGTTTACTTTTTAGTTTTTTGAGACAGAGTTTCAAACTCAGATTTTTTTCCAACTGTGTGACCCTGTCTGTCCTGACGCTCCCTCTGCGGACCAGGCTGTCGTGAACCCAGCAGAGCCAGCACAGCCTGCCTCTGCCTCCCAAGCTGGGATCAAAGGTGCTCCCCCTGCCCCCCGCCACGCACACAGACTCAAATTCTGATCCTCTCAATAGAACAAACATGTAACATTTTGATCCCCTGATTCGGATTCTTTAAAGAGGATAAACCTGTTTTCCCTTTGTTGTACTAAATATTCTTCTACTGGAAAAAAAAAAAAAAAAGAGGCTTTGAAGTAGGAGACATGGTTCAAATTTTGTCTCTTACTGAGAGGGCAGCTTGGGAAGTTGCTTAACCTTCCATTTCCCTTGATCAGAATGGAAATTAGGGCCCCGTGCAGGTGCTCAGTGGTTACACTGGCTGCTCTTCTACAGGTCCTGAGTTCAATTCCCAGCAGCCACATGGTGGCTCCCAACCATCTGTAAGGGATGTGATGCCCTCTTCTGAGCTGCAGGTGTACAGGAGGACAGCACTCATGCACAGGAAAAACATTAATGATGAGCGGAAAAAACCCTGATTTACGGGGTAGTGACCTCAAGAGGAGGGTAGTCTGTGTATGCTGAGGAGGGCACTAGAGTTTGTCTGTTACTGGTCTGGTGTTGAACAGTGACTTAGTGTCACATCAGATGGACTACAGAATGATCAAAAATGTCTCATTCCTCTCAGTTTCACAGTAATCTCTGTACTGCATTCAAAGACATTTAATGGAAGATCAAGAATTTACTCCTTAGCTAGGTGCAGTGGTGCATGCCTGTAATCCTAACACTTAGGGAGGCAGAGGTAGTTGCATCTCTGAATTCAGGACCGCCTGGTCTACAAAGTGAGTCCAGGATGTCCAGGGCTTCACAGAGAAACCCTGTCTCAAAAAAAAAAAAAAAGTATCTACTCCTAAATAATCAGAAAAAAAAAAGTCTCAAATTTTCTATTGCAGAATGTAGGTCCCAGGAATTGAACCCGGGTCATCAAGCTTGTTGGCAAGTGCCTCCCTCACTGCACCACCTCACCAACCTTCTGCTTTGGTCTTCTACACGGAAATAACTATTCTTCTTGGCAAGTTGCCATTGGTACACCAGGACTGTGCAGATTTGCTCCGAAATACATTCTAAAATGTACCCTCATCTGAAATAGACATTAGGTCTTTTTCCGGCACTGCCTCTATCTTGTTTCCCGTCGACTCCACAGTGACAGAGGAGACACACCAAATAATGCGTGTAACAGTGTGAGGCACAGATCAGTCCCTGAAAAGCCAAGTCTGTAGGACTTTGTAGTACCTCAGTGCCCCTTGCTGGCTTTACAGTGGAATGAGCCCTGGGCTGAGTCTTTGTATTTGGAGACAAAACCTGTCTTCGTGAGAGACCGGCTCTGTGTCTCCAAGGCTTTCTGTCTGGCTTGTGTAGCATTAAACGTTTGTAACCTGCTATGAAGGAATGGCAGGAAATGACTGTCAGTCTTTCCCAGCCAATCTCCTGGAAGCTGCTTAGAACAAGAAGGCCAAGGAAGGGTTTTCTTTGCCCCATTGACGGATAGAGAACCAGTCCCTGCCTGCTGAGCCCAGGACTTAGACCACACATCTGCTAGCCCTCAGCTCTCCTGGGTCATTGACTGACACAGAGACTTGAGTGGAGTCTCTAAGCAAATGGCCAGCGCAGGTTTTCCATGGAGCATCCGTACCGACAAATTGAAAATCATGTGGATTACGCACCCAGCCAGGTTGGCTAATCGCAGTCACTGACAACGTGCCCACTCTTTCTTTCCTTCTTTGCGTTAGACCCATACCATGCAGTGGCTTCCCCACCCCAAAGCTGAACTTGGCCGGAGGAGCCAGTTTAATCGATAAGACAGAAGCAAAGATATTTTGGGCAAAGACTTGAACAAAATAAATCCTTTGGTACCTGGGCTTTACTCATTTGCTCTTGAAACCTTGGACAGGGTGTTGAATGAGCCCAGGCCAGCCATGGGGATTCTGTTATTTAGCTTGTTGTCTTCCTTCCCCAATCAATGGTCTGTCAACCCTAAGAGCAGAGCACCTGGATTGCCAGCAGCTGACTATGGAACCACCTCTGGGCCTGACTTGGGCTGCGTTAAATCCTGGGCTAAGCCTACACATTTGGAGAAAAGATGAGCTTAATGAGAATTTGCTATAGCATCTGAGACCTTCAAGGGATGACGTATAGGATGAACAGGACTGAACGAAATAGCTATTCAATTAAACCACAAGTTTCAAGGTCCTTTGGAAAAGGACAGTAGGTAACTGATAGAGCAGACAATTTCCTGGTTTAATATCTGTGGAAACCCAGATGGCTGCCAGCATTGTAGACACACAAGCAGGAGAAGGATGGTGTCTTCAGGAGAAATAGGAAAACAGAGAAGGCCTCTGAACCGTGAGAAACAGGAAAGGGGGCTCAAGAGTCCAGTCTTTTGGGTAACAGATCACGCTGGAGTCAGGACTTGTAGAGAAAAGCTAGGCCGGGGCTGAGGACCGTTTGTGGAGAGCAGCTGAGGTGTGGGCCAGGATGAGGATGTGCAAAGGGAGCAGGAACACAGAGTGGGAATACAGCCGGAGAGGACTTAGCCAGCTCCTTCCAGGAGTAAGCTGGGGGAGGGCCGCTGGTGGTTTCAGGGCCATTCCCAGTCACTGAAGGCCATTCACAGTAACCCAGTAGACTAGACATGGGCAGGACCATAGCTTTGCCCATTTTGTCACAAAATGGACAGACCCATTAAGGGATGAGACAGAAAAGGGACGATGTTTTCACCTGGTCAGAACCCTGGGTTGGTGATGGAACCCGGCAGTGGGGAGCTAATGGCCCTCAAGAGAGCAGCAGCAGCAGCAGCAGCAGCAGGACTGGGGTGAAGAAGCATCGAGGAAGCTGGGTCAGAGCAGCACTCTGGAGACGGGGCAAAGGCAGACGGGAACACCCGGGCTGACCTCAAGGGGCTCGTTGGTGCCAGGGCTGAAAGAAGGATATTGGTGCCTGAAGCAAGTTCGGGTGTGTTTTATCTAGTGGGACCTGAAAGGGAGTGAGGACAGAGAAGTCACAGCAGTCCCTCCTGTGTCTTGAATCCAGTGAGGGGCAGCAGAAAGCTTCTCAGGTGGTGGGCGCTCATGCTCACAGTCCTGAGGGTCTACAGTAGAGACTCAAGGCTCCTGGGACAGGAACCTAGTAACAGAGTCAATCAGCTCCCTTATGAGCAAGTTTTGTTACACAAGAATGAAAACAGATGGGTAGGAACGTGCCTCTGGGTTCAAATATTGTAACGAGCATGCTTGCATATTCAACTGCTTAGGCGGGCGAGGTTCTGTGGGTTTTCTTACGTCTTCTTCACTTTAATCCTCGCCACCGTAATCACCCAGAAATTGCCTCGGCGCAGTTCTCAGCGCACCCTGTTCACTAGTGTTCAAAACAGAACGGGCTGACTGAATGATGAGCTCCCAACTCACTATGTCCCCAGCTCTGGCCGCCTGTAGGCCCGTTCATCCTGAGCCCAGCATCCTAATGAGCTAGCCAAGGCTCTGTCTAACCTAGCTAAAGCCCTTCTTTCTGACAGGATCAAGTGCAAACGACTTAGCCTAGAACACCCAGGCCTGCTGTGATTTAACTTCAGCACTCTCACAAAGCCTCCCCAGACATGCCCCAGCCGTGGCCAGCCTACTCCAGCTGTGCCACACTTGAGATGTTTGCATCTGTACCTTGCCCAACCTGTTTCTTCCTGTAACACTGCTCCGTTGCATCCTACCCTAGTAACATCTCTACTCCAGGGAAGTCTGGGTGATGTTTCCATGAGCTGAGTCAAGGTGCGCGCCTCCCCTGAGTATTCTGGATTTATCCTTATTAGAGGACCTGGCAAATATGAAGAGCATTCATTTATGGGCACACCTAGATGACAGTACGCACAGAAAGCAGAGTTTCCTTTCTACACCTCTTTCTTCAGCGCGCCCCACACCGGCCATCTGGTGTGCTCTTCATGTTTAAGTGAGGATTTGGTCTAAGGCTGCTCCAGGAAAATCCCCCTCCTCTCTTTCCCCACAAACTGTCCTGGGTAGAGTATCACCTCAGTTACTGTCTTGGTAAAGTAAGGCGTAATTATGGTCATCATGTGGCCCCACAGGGAACTAGGAAAGGGACACTTGATTTCACTCTATGTCCTTGGAAATGCCCTCGTCCTAGTCTCAGTGTCCGGGAGGAAGGTGCAGGGGCCCCCACACTCACACCGGCCCCTCCCCTGTTTTTCTCAGGAAAATGCTCTGATATTTATTTGCACCTGGCCTTGGTGGATCACTGGAACCTTGCCCAGTGCCAGTGAAATATACCATGACATCTTCTGGCAGGCTTCGCTTCTATTTGCTGAAGATGTTTTCACATGAACATCCTTCTGGTGTAAGTTCAGGCTGTTATCAGCTCTATTTTTTTTTTTTTTTAATGAGTTTATAGCTACTACCGTTTCCTTAATCTACCCAGAGAAGTGTCCACAGAGTTGAACGTTTACCTTCAAAGACAATATCATGTTCTCCGTTCCATTCTGGGGTCCCAGAGGCGCCTGCAGGCGGGACGTCCATGCCACATGAGGAACGAGCTCTTGCTCCATTTTACTTGTGGACACAGAACGTTGAATCTTCAACTGAGAACGAGGTGAGATGGATCGCACCAGGGCAGATAAATGGCAGTCACTGTCTTCAGCCTTAAAAGATAACATTCTGAATTCTCCTCCACAGGCAGATTAATCCTTCCCCCGAAAGGAAAATTATTGAAGGCAGCAGAGTTCTGCCTGAGTAAGCCACATGCCCAGAGCCCCATCGGTGTTTCCTGGATGTCTCTGTGGAAGCAGCTCTTCCGTCTGCCCAAGAGGAGCGTGTGTCAGTGAGCGGTGTGTGCTCGCCATTGGTGTGGACTGACATTATCAACCGCAGAACTGTAAAGGCCAGAGGGTACGCCAGGCACAGTAAAGGCTCCAAATACAGGGCCTAGGCTCAGCAAACATTTGGCTTGAGTTTTTCATGGATTTTATCGTACACTGTCAATTACTATAGAGTATTTGTGGCTCAGTTGTATATTCTTATCACAAAAATGTGGCTACTGCTCTTTTGGCTATTTAACAGGCCTCAGACATCTGGCAGAAACTGTTTATTTAAATATTTCTTCACAAGACAAACATGCTTCCTCACACACTGAAAGAATTCCATGAGTGTTTTTATAAGTCAGCCTGAGTAAGAAAAGCATTGTTCTGAGAGAAATTTAACTGCATTGTGGTTACCAAATATTTAATATTTTAAAGAGGAAGTTCTAAAATTTAATAGATGATTTTATTATTACTCTTTGAATGTAATTAACTAGGGATGCACTTTAAACTGCTCTATTCTGGTTACTGAAATAGGTTTTATGGTTTACACTGGGGGAAAAACCCTCTGTCAGACTGTGGGCCTCTCCCTTGGCGCACATTATTATGGTCTCTTTAGAGACCAGCACGCCATTTTGCTGTCAGTGGTCTTGTTCTAGTAGAGCAGGTTTATATATGCAATCCTCTTGGGAAATAGTGTCAGAAAAAGGATCCCCAGTTAGCAGCTGACATAGTTCCTCCTCACAGTCAGAAGAGCGCCTCAAGCAGCAAATGAACACATATTTCATTTTTTATGTGCTGATAAAATGTTATATCATTAAGTCAAAAGAACATATTTGTCTCATGTAGGTTGACTTTAGGAGATAGCTCTTGCTTTCAGTATAAACGAGGGCTTGTGGCTCAAGAGAAAATGCTCTGCAGAAGCCAGCTGGCTAGAGCCTGAGAGAAAGCGGCCTGTAAGCATCAAATGCCAGTTTCTCCAGGGCTGTCGGCACACTCATGGTCCGTTCTCAGATACTTTAAGTACCGAGAGGGCTACAGAGGAAGCCAAACTGTGTGAAGTTTAGTTTATACTTGTATATATTTTCAAACACTCAATTGCTTTATCAGATCACAGAATCCATCCACTCATTTATCAGCAAATAAATGTTTAGCAGCAACAAATATTTGGTAGGCGCTATTCTAGGCTCATGCAAAAGGGTATAAAATACAAGTGCTTGTTCCGTAGGAGAGCTTGTCTGGTGAGGATGTCAGACAGACAGGAAGATCTGATCACAGAGAGCACGTCCTCCACATGAATGCGCTTGGCTGTTCTATTACTAGGTGCCGTGCCCATCAGCGTGAGCCCAGAAGTGCTAGTCAGCAGCTGGATGGCACCTGGTACACAGCAAAAACTTTTTGGATAAATTAATTAGTGGTGAAACTGATGCTATTAAAAATGAGTGTAATGACTGTCCTGGCTAGTTTTTATGTCGGCTCGATACAAACTAGAATCGTCTGAGAGGAGAGGGTGCAGCAATGGGCTAGGGCCTCTCATGGCAATTACTAAGGAAATGTCCCCAAAGTCCTGGGTTCTATAAGACAGCAGGCTGAACAAGCCGTAGGAGCAAGCCAGGAAGTAGCGCCCTCCACAGCTTCTTCATCAGCTCCTGCCTCCAGGTTCCTTACCCATTTGAGTTCCTAAATTGTCTTCCCTCCATGGACTGTGGTTCAGGATGTGCAAGCCAAATAAACCCTTGCCTCCCCAAGCCGATTTTTGTCATGGTGTTTCATCACAGCAATAGTGACCTAACTGAGTTTCATCACAGCAATAGTGACCTAACTAAGGCAGTGCTAAGCCACATTGCATTGTCACTTGTGACAGCAAAAATGAGAGCAGTTTGAAAACAGGAGGTTATGTTTTAATCTTGAGAGAGGGGTTTTTAAAAATTACTGTTGATGGCAGAATAACTTAAAAGGGTCTGAACTTAGTATGTGGAGCATTGGTTCAGAGTGAGGAGTGGTATAGGAAGAAAAAAGAATGATATTTCGTGGTGGACTGCATCACAGGCAATTGGGTCTATAAAGAGCGAGAATAAAAACTTCACCGCTGCTTTAACGGGACTTGCATCAAGAATGAGCAAGCTCGGTCCGTAAACCAGCGGTCTTGATAGTTTTTCTTCTGTGTGTGGTGTCATGTCTGCACGTCTGTATGTGTATGTGCCCTAGATCTGGCCTTGTTGCTTGCAGGAGACAAGAGAGGGCGTTGGACCCCTGGAACCAGAATTACAGATGGTTGTGATGCCAGAGGGTTCTGGGAACGAAGCCTGGTCCTCTGGAAGAGCGGCTGGCGCTCTCAACTGTTGCGCCATGTCTCCCTCTCCTCCTCTTCCTCTCCTCCTCCTCTTCATCCTTTTCTCCTCTTGTTATTTCTCCTCCTCTCCCCCTCTTCCTCTTCTCCTCCTGTCCTCTTCCTCCTCCTCTTCTTCCTCCTCCTCTTATCCTTCTCCTCTCTCTCCTCCTCTCTTCCTCTTCATCCTCTTCTTCTGCTCTTCTTCCTCTCCTTCTCCTCTTCCTTTTCTTCTCCTTTTCTTCCTCATTTCCTCCTCCTCTCCTCCTTTTCATCCTCCTCTCCCTCCTCCTCTTTTTATTACTGTGTTCAATTCTCTTTATCACAAGCATTTTACATACAACTATTTAAAGTGCTGGTTGAATTTGGACCATACCTTAGGTTTG
>NW_026591643.1:664070-682565 GCF_907164565.1 Psammomys obesus | reverse complement strand
CTGAAAGCAACAAGAGACTACAGGTAAAATTCTCAGTGCAACACTCAGCTTCAGATAACAAATCCATCGTTTAACTGACACATAGAACAGGAGTCATGCTTTGACTTTCAGACTGGGTAAGACTCCCCAGGGATGATGCCCATCCTGACTTTATTAACAGATCATGCTGGAGGTCAA
Organism: Psammomys obesus; assembly: GCF_907164565.1. Classification (NCBI taxonomy): domain Eukaryota; kingdom Metazoa; phylum Chordata; class Mammalia; order Rodentia; family Muridae; genus Psammomys; species Psammomys obesus. Next base: position 682,388 of record NW_026591643.1, on the reverse strand, counting down.
CCCAGGGCCTCCTGTGTGGCAGGCAGGGCCTCATGTGTGAGCCCTCAACCCCTCAGTATTCACGAGCTGAGGTGACTTCACAGAGAAGAGCGAGGGCTGGTCACTCTCAGGTGTAAGCTTCACGGTCACCAAACACTTTCTCCAAAGCGTTGTGCTTCCTGGTTCTCCCAGATCCTTTAAATGGCACAGCTGTGTCCAGACCTTTCCAAACAACCTCTCACACTGAGTGCTCACTCTGGTTCCACTGGAGACTTGGGTTTTTCTTCAAGGCGCTCAGTGTACTCAGTTTCGGGATTCCCTTTTGCCTCTGGAGACCCAGAGCTAGCCCAGGCTTGGGATACTCTGCTTAGAAAGGATACTTTCTTTTTCTTTTCTTTCTTTCTCTCTCTCTTTTTTTTTTTATGTCAACTTGGCATGACCAAGGAGATGCCCAAAGAGCAGATAAGACATAGCTAGGTCTGTGGAGCTGTCTGTGATGAGAGAAGCATATGAATTAGCAGACCAAGTTAAAATCAACAGCCACAAATGTTGTCCCCACTAGGACAGTCAGGAGTCACCCAGTCTCCTGAAGCACTGATTAAAATAAGAAGGCAGAGGGAGGGTGAATTCAGTCTTGGAGATGAAGTGTCTGTCTTTTCCTGCCCTTACACATTTGCACTTTTAGTTTTGAAGAACGTTGGTGTTTGTGTTTCTCAAGTCTGTGGACCTGGACTCCAGGCTACATATTAAATATGTGAATTATACTCCTGCTGTTTGCGTGTGTCCATCTTTCATACGAGAGACCACCCTGTAGTCTCATGAAACAGTTTCCATAATGCCTTCTCTGTCTCTGTCTTTCTCTCTCTCTCTCTCTCTGTGTGTGTGTGTGTGTGTGTGTGTATACAATTGTGGAGGGCGAGCTTAATGTCCAATGTCTTTCTCAGTTGCTGTCCACCCCATATTTTGTATCAGGGTCTCTAACTGACCCTGGGGCTTTCTCTGTCAGCTACACTGACTGGCCCAGGGATCCTCCTGTTCCCCTCCCTCCTCCCCAGGACTGGATTCACAGCAACACAGCTTTTGTGTGAGTGCTTGGGTCTAGACTCGGGGTCTTGCATTTGTTGGCTGAGACATCTCCCCAGCATGGGGAGGTAAATGTTTTAGGAGGTAAATGGCAAAGCTGGCCTCTTGGTCAGTTAGTTGCCTTGAAACACAAAGTCAAACAATTGGTTGTGCTTAATTCCTGGTTGCCCTAGGAATGCTGGTCTTCAAGGTTGTTTTACTTCTGAGCAGGTGCAGTGAAAGTGCCTGTTCATAGCGGTCGTCTGGAATTCCAGGATGGACCGTAGGGAAAACACCTCTATAGCCATCAGTGGGAACAGATGGGCTTCTAGACCCTACCACTGTCTCCTGTCCCGTTCCTCACAGCATGCCAGACTGGGTAGGGATGAAATGAGTGTGTCTAGTTCTGTGACTCTTTCCTTCAGGAAACTAGAAATGATGGCCCATCGTTTGCTGTTTATTGTCTATGACTCTTTGTCCCTGTTCATGAGAGTAGCTAAGAAGTTGAAGAGAAATCCGCCTGTCTGTGAATTCTGCCTTCTCTCTCACCCCTCAATGAATTACATAAAGAAAATAACGAAGGAAGGGGTTGGAGAGAAATTTCATACCAAGCAAACCCACACTATTTGGTGAGATGATGTTTTTTTTCTTTTTCCTGAATCAGACGCTGATCATAATGGTCAAATTTGGACTCAGTACTTTCTTTTAGCTTGCTCATTATCATTCAAGATGCTCAACAGAATTATTAAATTCAGAGTAATATGGTGCACCTGGTTGAGACACGGTGAGCGATCTGGGCTTCTGTCACTTCGCTAAGGATGAATTCCACCCAAGGGTGTACTGTGAACTTGGCAAATAGCATTATAATACTAAGAGAATATTGCCTATCGGGTACCAGGACTTGATGATTAAATTTAAGTGTGTACTGTCCACATAAAACAAATAATGCTCTTTTTTTAAACTTTTACTGTGAACATTCATCACAAGTGCTGAAGATGCACAGTTGCTAATTATTGTGTTTTTAACTTGTAATATACTGTAAATTTTGTATAATACTGCTGTGACCTTATACAGAATAGGAAAGATGACAGGAGGCCCATAATTATTGTATGGGGAAGAAATGCCTATAATTATCTACTATTTTTAGGACCAGCGTGCATGGCCTCTTAATTTACATAAGCTTTAGACATTCACACATTTTCTGTCTTTGCTTGCGGATGATAAATTTTGCTCAAATGAAATCAGGAAGATATATGTTATTTAGCCAGCTGGGGGCTTGATTACCGAGAGCAGCACAGGCTTGTGCCAGCAAAAAATGGAGCATTTGTCTGGATGGGATTTGTTTAAAGGAGACTCCAAAACAAAATAAAAATAATTAAAAAAAACCCACCATATTACTATATTGGGGCCTGATGGCATTTGATTGCTTTTTAGAGAACTGGTTAAATTATCCTGTGGAAAAGCATTAACCTAACAAAGAGAAGATGTCCAGATTTATCACAAGGGTGGTGGTTACGATAGACAGCACGTTCTTATTAGAGAGGAGCGCTTGGTAGCATTACCCCTCCAGTGTTCAAGGAAACCAGGCATGCTGCTGAGGAGCGCAGCTCCTGTGCCGTTAGCCAGGGCTGGCACCCAAACCAAAAGCTCTCTCTGTTTCTCTCTGTGTGTCTCTCTGTCTGTCTCTGTCTCTCTCTGTGTCTCTTTCCCTCTGTCTCTGTCTCTGTCTCTGTCTCTCTTTCTTCAAGACAGGGTCTCTCTGTGTAGACCATGCTGGCCTTGAACTCACAGATATCTGCCTGCCTCTGCCTTCCAGAGTGCTAGGATCACAGGTGTGTGTCACTGTGCCTGGCTTTTTTTTTTTTTTTTTAATCATGGGATTTTTCTCTAAAAAGATTAAAAATGACTACTGCAAAAATAGCCTGTTTTCCTAAAGCATATAAAAGAATGGTTTTAAACAGAGTTTTTGGTGTGTGTGTGTTTTAGGAAATGACTATTACTTTTGTTATTATCCTAGAAATTACAAATAGAATTATAATTAATTTTTTTACAATTTATTTTATCTTGACTTGGGGGAGGTTGTATATACATGAATGCAGGTGCCTGTGGAGGCTTCAGTTTCCCCTGAGTTACAGGAGGGGCACGCTGCCCAGCATGGGTGCTGGGAACTGAACTCGGGTCCTCTGTAGAACATGCGTGCTTTTTTTGGCCATTGATTTGTTCCTTCACTCTTGATTTGGCTTGTTCCTTCACTCTTGATTCTGCTGTCATGCTTTTGTGGTTATCTCTCATAGATTAAATCTAGTATTTTATCAAGAACTTCAAAATGTTGACAATTCTGTCATCTCCATATCTCAGGTTTTATCAAGAGTAAGCTTCATCAACTCTTTGGTAAGCTATGATGAATTTGACCCAAACTCCCTTTACAAACTTTCCCTTTGTGGAACCATGCTTTGGATTTCCACAGATACAGGAACCTCTGGGGTTTTGGTGATATGCTGGAGTTCAGACATCAGCCTAGTGACTAGGTCTCCAGTATACATTCAGCAAGCATGCAGGAACACTAACTCCCTTCAAGTTTCAATTACCATCAGCTATGCTTTTGAAATGGCCACAATTGTTTTTCTGACCTAGATAGAATTGCCTTTCTTTCAGCCTAGTCCCCTTACATGACACAGCTTGAGGGATGCTGTGGTTTTCTTCCCAGCCCCAAGCACCAGATAAAGACTCACGAGACTCAAAAATATTATTTACAAATACCTAGGCCATATAGCTAGACTCCTCTCTGACTAGCTCATAACTTAAAATAACCACTTATTGTATTTTACATTCTACATACATGACTGGTTACCTGTGCTCAGGTACCATGTATCTGTTCTCCTCACATCTTGCGGGATGAATCTCCTGCATCTATCCCAGAATTTTTTTCTGCCTGCTGGATGTCCCACCTTCTATTTTCTGACTCAGCTGTAGGTTGACAAGTGATGCTTCCACACAGACACAAGAGAATGCTTCTGCAGAGGGCAAGTTCTATGACTAGGTTCTTCTTTCAGGTTTTTATTGTGTTCATTTGTGTACACAGGTATGCATGCATATGCACAGGGATGAACATACCGCTTAGGGAGTCAGCACTCTTAAGTTATCAAAATGGTCCTGGGGAATTGATCTCAAATGCCAGTAGCCACTAAGCCACCTTTCTGGCTCTGGTTCTTTCTTTCTAAAAGATATGCTTTCAACACAGGGTTTGACATATAATAAAACAACAAATCTATAGTCTGAAAAAATGGATAATGGAATGACGAAAGCATGGGGACAGTGCCAGGCTGCTGAGTTGATCCTGGGCGCTGTGATCTGATAGAAATGAGTCTCATTAGTCTGCTCAAATCTGTGTCTGACCTTGACTTTCTGTTTATAACATAGACTTGCTTACCCCAGGCTTTTTGCATAGCGATTGTCAAAGTTTAGCAATGTATAAGGCCCGGGGGTACAGGCCTCAGCAGAGAAACAAGCGGCCACAAGATGGACACACTCTTTTTTTTTCCCCTCTCTGGGCTGGCTATGAAGGAATAATCGTACTTGCTTCTTAAAGGTACTATGGGACTTAATGTACACTAAATAAATCTCTTGAGTGTGAGTCTGCGCGTGTGTGTCTGTGTGGTGACTCGTGTGTGTGTGTGTGTGTGTGTGTGTGTGTGTGTGTGTGTAAGTGCAGAGGCTCAGCTCTCCTGCCTCTCCTCAGGAACCATCCACTTACTGTTTGTTTACTTTGAGATGAGCAGAGACTATGCGCACATGGCTCAGGAGCTTGGGCTCTTATAGGACAGAAAAGGGAGAACTTTGGGGATGGAGCATTCCATCTGCATGTCAGTTCTGCTGTGTGGAAGTGGCAGACATAGTGGGTTGGCTGTGTGTGTGTGTGTGTGTGTGTGTGTGTGTGTGTGTGTGTTGGAGACTGGGAGGTCGTATCTGTGTAAATAAATAAATAAACTCAGAGAAACTAGTCCTTCAGGAGAAGCAGTAGAATCTAGTGCCCAGCTGCCCCTGAAGCTAAGCGTGCCAACTTGGGGTCAGTTTGGAAGGAATCTTCCCTACAAGTTCATCAAGCAAGCAAGCAAGTCAGGGCACTCCGAGAATGACAACAGACTCTTTTGTCAAGGTTTGACAGCAGTAGGAAATTTTGACTTCCACAGAGATTGAAATGTGCCTATTTTCTCACCAAAGCTGAGACCCATTTGCACAACAAGCAAAAAGACAAGGTAAACAACTTCTTTTGGCGACTCTCCAAGGTCGTTTTTTCTCTGGATGGCGTCCCAAGAACTCTGTGACACTGCCTCACCCAGGAGTGAGCTCAAACACTGGGGATTCTTTCAATATTCAAAAAGGGTCACTACTTTGAAATGTGCTGGCTTCTTCGAACAACGTTCTCATTTAAATTACATGGATTCCAGAGCAGCCCAGGCCAGGAGGTGAAGCAGAGCAAACTCACATTCTTTGACTACAAAAGCACACGCGTATTTTTGATGAGCCCGCACTGCCGCCTTTGCAGGCATAGATTGCTGTTTTCTTCCCTTTTGCCTACAAGGAATGTCGTACGTAGGCACAAACAAATACCTTCATTACTTCTCCTAGTCTCACTGCACTAAATCACTGTATTGGGGAATTTGCTGTTTTGTTTGGTTGGCATTTGCTTGTGCTAATGGATCATGAGAATGTTCCCTGGTTTGTGTCTTGTGAGGGCTTTAGTGCAAGTGAGCACCCGTTAGACTCACAGTTGGTGTATAAAGACAGGATGAGGATGGTCCTCCATTGCCCTGCTCTTTGGCGCCTTGTAACCCACGTTCTACTGTGACTAAGAAACTTACCTCTCCTCTGTGGTGTGGCAAAGTGTGCCATTCTTCATTCCTAGATGGTGGGTGTCTCTGTTAGAAATTAGGAGAGTGTCCCTCTCTGCGTTCACTAGGATGGTCATTGTCCATACAGAAGAAATGGCAAGCAACCACAGGTTTTCCAAATGAAAACTTTGGCTTGCATGATAACTGAATAGCTTTTTGTGCGGTGCTGGGAAACGTCACTGAACACACTCACATTGAACATCCCTTACAAAAAATTCTCAGGGAAAGGCCGGAAGTCCAGAAGTGCTAGGCAAGTCGTCTGCCTGAGCACCGACCCTCCCGATGCTTCATCAGCGGGGTTGCCATTATCTTAATTACCCAAGCCTTTGGGCACCTGTTACGGGAGAGAGTTTTTACCAGCATCGCTCCAATGCAGACCCGCAGTGCCAAATTACTCAATTCATCTTCTTCCTCCAGCATGGTGCCTGTGGCCTGTCATTTCCTACATGGGCTGGGCACTATGCCAAGCATCTTACAGGCCATTCTATTTGATCAAGCAACCATGCAATGAGGTGTGCACTTTCCAATGGCAACTTCTAGGCACCTTGCCAATAGTCATATCCTAGGCGATCTGGGACGAGGGTGGGGACCAATTGCACTGAGGGCCCCAACTCCTTGCCCCTTTGTCTTAGGTAGGATACCGCTGCTGCAATGAAACACCGTGACCAAAAGCAACTTGGGGAGGAAAGGGTTTATTTGGCTTATACTTCCACATCATTGTTTATCATAGAAGAAAGACAATCGGGACAGGAACCCAAGCAGGACGGGAACCTGGAGGCAGGAGCTGATACAGAGTCCACGGAGGGTGCTGCTTACTGGACTGCTCCCCATGGCTTGCTCAGCTGTCATGGTTATTACAGAACCGAGGACCACCAGCCCATGGATGGCCCCACCCACAATGGGCTGGGCCTCTCCATCAATCTCCAATTAAGAAAATGCCCGGCAGCCTGATTGTATAGAGGCATTTTCTCAATTGAGGCTCCCTGCTCTCCAGCGATGCCAACTTGTGCCAAGTTGATGAAAAATGAGCCAGCACCCCTTCCTAAGTCCTTGCCCTTTGTTGTGTAACTGTAGTTTCTTTATGAGGAGGAGTCCATCCCACCTTCGAGTCTGAACTCAGCCATGTGTTTGATTTGAAGAACAACATTATAGCAGAAGCTATATAAACAACCTTAAAGAGTTGCCTGCTAGTTTCTGTTTGTGCTTTTGTTCCCACTCAGGGGCATGAAGAAACACAGGTCCAGACAGGGTGTTGGAGGACCTAAGTTACTTTATTTGTTCTATACTTGGTCACATATGATCAGTCTCCAGACTTGTGGGAACAGCCAGGAGCTTCCCACGTATCTAGGCTCCAGATCCATTACACAGGGATTCCTTTTTTTTTTTTTTAATATATATATTTATTTATTATGTATACAATGTTGTGTCTGCATGTTCATCTGCATGCCAGAAGAGGGCACCATATCTCACTATAGATGGTTGTAAGCCACCATGTGGTTGCTGGGAATTGAACTCAGGACCTCTGGAGGAGCAGTCAGTGCTCTTAATCTCTGAGCCATCTCTCCAGCCCACACAGGGATTCCTAATGCAGTCGTCTTCCTGATAACACCAAGCCCACACCCAGCCAACGGACTGCTCATATTAGACTCCCCCAGAGAGATGTAATCAGTAGAGTAGTCATAGGTTGTTCTTGTTCGCTTTTCATGTTCCACGAGCAGCTGTGGAGTTAATCGTGTGTCACAGGTCACAGTTAATTGTCAAGGGGAGGCAGGGACCTGGAGCAGGAACTGAAGCAGGGGCTGTGGCAGCATGCTGCTCACCAGCTCTCCGTGGCTCGTTCTGCTTGCATTTTATATATGTCTGGATCAGGATCACCCAACTAGAGGCCGCACTGCCCTCAGCGGGCTGGACCCTCTCACACCGTCAGCAATCAAGAAAATAGCCCCACACACTTGGCTAAGGGCCAGACTGGTGGAGCCGTTTTCTCAGTTGAGGTAGCTTCTTTCCAGATGACCCTAGCGTATGTCAATCCGACAAGAAGATAATCAGAATAAATAAATAAATAAATAAATAAGAGAAGATTTGTGATGGGATGGCTTGCACAATTAGAGAGGCCAAGAAGTTCCATGCTGGACTGTCTATGAGCTGCAGAGTGTGGGACCTGGCCTGGTTCAGCTCAGACACAGAAGCCTTAGGACAGAGGAAGTCTGAGGCCCAGAGGCCTTGGGGCCTGGGAGGCTGCTGATAGTCCTGACACCAAAGGCAGAAGAACTCCAAAGACCTCGGAATTCTCATAGTCAAGAGCATCCTGCTCTGGGGAGAAGGCAGAGAGAACCTCCCTTTCTTCCACCTGTCATTCCATCTACACCAGCTGATGGAGAGATGCCGGCTAGAGGATCCACACTGAGGATGGACGGTCCACACTTTGTTACTGGTTCAAGACGGCCTACTCTGGAACCAACAGACAGGCCAAGAAACAGGCTTAGCAGCCACCTCGCATCCGTACTAGTTAGTGTCCTCTCCATGTGGCTAGGCACTGGGACCAAGGCAACCTGCCGAAGAGGGGCTTATTTGGTTGGCGGTTCCAGACGGTAAGAGTCTGTCATGGGCGGGAAGCAGCAGCCACGGCGCTCAAACAGAAGCCGAGGGTCACAACCAGAATGGCGAGCAGGAAGTAGAGAAGAGCGACCTGGAAGTGGAGTGTGGCTTGGAAACCTCAGAGCCTGCCCCCAGTGATGTACGTTTCCAGCAAGGCTGCACATCCAGCCAAACGCCACCAGCAGCTGGCAATCCCGCATTCAAACACTGACCCTGTGGAGGACATTCTCACTCAGAGCACCACAGTGTCCTTCAAGCCAGTCAGGCTGGCACCTAAAACTACCCACACGATACCCATTTCTCAGTAATTCTACTGCCTGAAAGAGATCTCACGGTTTCCTATCTGGCAAGCAAAAAAGCTTACAAGGAGCCAGAGTGAGGTCTGGCAATGTCTCTTCATGCTGCCATCCCAGGAAGAGGAAAAGTGGTGACACTAAAAACAAGCTTGTCCTTAACTGGACACATCTTCAGGAACAGCAGGCCCCCTCCCAGCGTTCTGACTGCACCGTCAACAGGATGCAGTCAGGGAGGACGCTGGTCCAGGCTCCTTGTCTTCATGCCCATGGGAGGAAACAAAAGGGCAAAATCCCTGAAGAGTCAGACAGGAAATAAACGTAACTGCCCCTTCCAGGTACCGTGTCCCACATCATGCAGGGAAAAAAACTTCTCAGGGGTCCCTCGAGAAGGTCACAGTTGAGGAGCAGAGTGATTTCTTTCCTCTTCCTACCTCATCACTAAGGATCCAGTTTTCTCTAACCCCTCTCACGCAATAGAGCATGTCTGGAGTCTGGCACTTAAAGAAGGATGGACAGTGCCTGGGTGGAGGAAATAACTTTTGAGCTTGTTGACAGGATATAATGTTAATGCAACAAAGCTATCACTTTTCTATAAGAAAGGACTGATTTTGAAATTAAAAGATCAATACCTACTAGGTTCTCTGAAGATGAAATGCTCAAGTATAAATAAGACAAAACACATACAAGCTCTATGTGAGGAAAATGGCAAACTTCGATGAAAGACACTAGCAAGAACTAATGAAAAGGGTGGGACTGCGAAGAAAGGAGGGCGGTAGCTTCTTTCATTAGGTAAAGTGAATAAATAAATAAGCTTTTTTTTTTTTTTTTTTAAGAACTAGTGAAATGGACAGAGATTACCATGCTAGTGAACAGGAAAAATATTGTTAAAATGTCGTTTCTTCCTGATATTGTCAATTTGGTCAAACTTCTACCGATTAATTTTTTGTGACTGTCAACAGATCCCACAGTTTTATGAGAAGCTAAGGATCCAGAAATTGCAACACAAAGACTGCAAAAGAACAAAACTGGAAGACAGAGTCTCCCCTAATTCAGCACTATTGTAGAGCTACAACACGGTGTTATCAAAAGGAGAAGACAAATGGAGAAATGGGACAGAGCAGAGGCTAGAAGGGACCCTGTTGGGGTACACAGCCAACTGACTTCTAGTCTAAGACAAAGACAGCACTTTATGGGGAGTTTTGCTTCCCACTAAACTGTAGAACTTTTTGCAAACCACTGGAAATCAACATTTTTAACATGAAAACAATATAGACATAAATCTTGTACCCTTGTCAGAAATTAACTTACAGACCTAAATATGAAAGACTCTCTTACCAAGTAAGGATTTAATCACAGAACTTGAGAGTCTGAGGCCAGCCTGGGCTACATAGTAAGTGCAAGGCCAGACTGACCTACATAGCAAGGCTGTCTCAGAAATAGTGGTTGGCAGTGTAGCTCAGCTGTAGAGTGCTAGCCTGCTGTACGCAAGGCCCTGGGTTCAAACTCCAGCACTGGTAAAACAAAGCAACAAAACAAAAAATTTAGAACACTAAAGTTCCTGCAATGTTTGCCTTGGTTAAAACTTCCCTCTCTGTTGTTATTTGTGACATAGCCTAGTTGTCTCTGTGATCAGCGAGTACACATTTAAATGTCCATCTGAGAGAGGCCAAGTCGGAAACACCAACAGCACCAAATGCTCTGCAGCCCACAGAACAACGTCTGTCATTTGCTGCTGACGAGGAAGCAAAACGCCATGGCCACCTAGCAGATGGCTTGGTGACTTGTTTACAAGACTAAACATACAGATGCTGTGTGACACAGCAATTGTGTTCATTGCATTACCCAAAGGAGTCAAAAATTATGTTCACACGATTTTGCATATGGATATTTATAGTGCTAGCAATTCATAATCGCTAAAGCTTGGACGTCACCTTTGAGTAGACGAGTAACTGAACGCAAAGCTGCGACCAGCAAGTGTGCGGTACGTGCAAGGCCAGTCTGACCTGCACAGCAAGACTGCCCCAGAAGTAATGGCTGGGAGTGTAGCTCAGCAGTAGGGCGCTAGCCTGCTGTATGCAAGGCCCTGGGTTCAATCCCCAGCACTGGAAGACAAGGCAACTAAGCAAAAATTTTATTCAGTGTTGAAGAAGAGATGAGCTATCGTACCACGAAGTGCCACGGAGGAAACTGAACGAGCGTGACTCAATAAATTCGGGAAGTCTACCCTGTATGACGTCAGCCGTGGACACCCTGGGGCAGACTGTCGGTGTGGGGAGGGTTGGTGGTCCTCACAGGTAGGGGTGACTCGGGAGCCGGGGGGGGGGGAGGTTCAGGGCTGGGAAGCTCTTCTGTTTGATACCGTAATGGTGGTTCCATCTCATCTGGCATCCTTGAGGAATCTGAGTGTCTGGATCCCGGCCTGTGGCCTGATGAACTGACGGTGGCACTGACGTACCTCTGCAGGCTCTGTGCCCACAGGAGGTGACGTGCCGCCAGGAGCATCGCAGGATCCTCTGTGCCTTCCGCTCAGTGTTTCTGTTACCTTAGGAGGACTGAAAAGTACGTCTGTTTTAAAAAGAGAAAACAAAACTAAATTGCTAACAGTAAAATCAAAGCAGACTCGTGCGGAGACAGCCTTTCTCCCTCGCTGGCACGGCTCTGCCCTGGTCGGAGCAGCCTGCTCCGTACGGCTCACATAGTCCTCATTTCCTCTTGTGTCTTCCCAGCTTCAGTGTTCTTTATGCTTTGCTCAACCATGTCTGACATATTTTAACAATTAAAAAGGTCTGTGCTTGATGCGGTGGCACACATTTAACCCTTTAACCCCAGCATTCGGGAGGTGGAGACAGGCAGATCCCCGAGTTTTGAGATCATCCTTGTCTACAGAGAAAATTCCAGGACACCCACGGGTACATGGAGAAACACTGTCTCAAAATAAAAATTCTGATTTCTTTTACATGCACACATTACAACACATATACGGATGTCAGGGGACAACTTTTGGGGGTCGATTTTCTACTTCTGCTGTCTGGGTTCCATGTGGACCTCAGGTCATCATAAGCCCATGCGCCATCTTGTCAACCCTGTTTTAACAGTGTTGGCTCTGCCTCCTCTTCAAGATCTTCCTTTCTCGCTCTGTCTCTGGCCTTGGAGGATGCTGCAGCTGTGGGCACCTCATGCCAATTAGCCCAGGCTTCCCGTGGCCTTAGCTGGGGCAGGTGCTTTTCCTGAATCATGCTGGCTGTTGATGCTCTGGGCAGTGTTCCTCAGATTTGCCGGTATTTAACAGAATGAAGACGTCAGCCCGTACCGACGCTTTGGCGCAGCAGGTGGTCGCCACATGAGAATGTGCGAACACCCCCGTGCTGCTGGCCAGGTGGCAGAAACCGGAAAGCAGCTTTTGGGGCGGCCTTCTCGTGTCCTCAGTGACTGAGCCTGGAGCTGTTGTTCCTGGATTGATGGTGACGTCCCAGGCTCTCGGCATTGCTGAGGGCTTCACTGTGGTCCAGCAGAGCTTCTGTGGCTTCTCACCGAGCTCTCCCGCCTCAGTCTCCTCACGTGGCCATCTGAAGACATTGTTTCCAAGACGAAGGGTCTGAGCTGTTTCTGGGCCACTAAGGACTCAGGTGAGCCGTCACCCCGTGCCTCGATCCTCCGCTGTATGGGGTGGAGAGTTCAACTCCGACGTGGGGGTGAGAAAGGAAAGGGGTAGCGACAGCTGCAGACTCGAGTCCCCAGCCCCACCGATCTCACCCAGACTGGTTCTCACTGGTCCTAACGGTTAGACCTTTAGAGAAGGGAACATCTCTCCTCTTGACCGAGCCCCTCCTGCCAGCACAACCAGACTCCTTTTCAGTGTGCCTTAATGATACACATATTTCAGGAGGCAGAGACTTTGCCTGGTTCACAAAATGAGTCATGATCTCAACCTGGTCATTTTGTCTTTATAGTTCTGAGCATTCAAGTATAACTTATGTTATAAAATATGTCTGCCCATAAGAGTAAGCCATGTTTCTTTGTCATGAGTCCAGATAATTCCAAGGGGTTTTCCTAGCATGTGCGCCATGTGTATTTGTGCTGCACAACATTCTAATTGAATTATTCTAAAAACACAAATATTTTGCCGGGCTACAGAAACACACGTTAATATCTAAATCTACAAACTGCTGACAAACAGCACCTTCCCTAACAAAAGAGAGCAGTTTAATAGCCACGCTGGCAATATGTTTGTTAAGATCTTTAATTAGGGACAGGCTTTCCCAGCAGCCTCGGAAGGCAAAGGTGTAAATGGAGAAACTGTCCCAGCCTGCGCGCTCCGTGGCGGTCGTTTCAAGGACAGATGGGCTGCTGAGGAAACTGTGAATGGACATATGATAACAGACTCCTCCGTAATTCCAACATCAGCTCATTAGCAATCTGTCAGAGCTTTTAATACGAATCCTGGTGAAAATGTGGACGGGACATGATTGTTTGGAAAGCACGCCCCTACCTAACTGAAAAGGCCCTGGGGCGGGCACAATGGCTGAGGAACTTGATGATGTCTGGGGAGGCGCCGGGTTCGGAGGCTTTGGAAAGGATAATTTCATACGTTCTTGGACTATCACAGGACGCTGAGATGACAGTGGTTTCATGATGGAAATCATTAAAAAGTGAGAGCCAAGCTGGCCTGGTAGAACACGTGAAGAACACGAAGCCATTTTAGTCCACAAAGAATGACAGGTGGCTTCCCTTGACTGGGAAGGCCACTGTTAACAGATTTAAATTTTCTCACTTTATAAACCACTCCCAAATTATTACAAACCCACTAGTTACCATCGAAAAGATATTTAGGGTGTGTTGTGCGGGCTGACCTAAAGGGTAATTAAGGTTTAGTCTGAAGGATAAAAAGGAAAATAAATGTGACTGGCAACCTGTTCTATGCAAGGACTTAGCATCTGCGATCTCAGTGCTTAAGCAGCTCAGTGGGCGGTTTGCCCTGTCTCGTGGGCACGGGAGGAACCGAGGTGGGAGGGCTCCTCCCACACGGGACGGCAGCGTGGCTACTGAGAGGGGACGGCTGTTTGAACACAGTCATGTACAGTGGTGACGCTCAGCTTTGTCTTGCTGTGTGTGGCTCTGGAGCTGTCTGCTGTGTGCAGGGAGCGGCCTTACTGTGCACCTTACTGGGGAGAGACTTGTGCCCCAGAGGCTGTGCTGGGCTCAGCGCTGGGAACGTCTGAAGGGCACAGATGGACACACTCTTATTTGGAGTAGGTGCTCTTCAATTTCTTTTGTGGGAGCAGCTTCGCTTCCCTGTGGGGACATGTCTGTACAGGGTATGAAGAGTCAAGCCAGCGGTCTGTAAAATTCAGGGACTCACATTTCACAATCTCACACAGAGGCAAACTGTTGGCCGTCGGGACCATGGTCACCCTGGGGTAGAACAGGGACTGCACACAGGCTCCGGGCGGCTCCTGGGATCTATAGCTCCGAGCAGGCACAAGGATATTAGTGTCCTCACTTTGTGGAAATTTACTGAGTTTGCACATTTACAGTCTGGACAGTTTTCTATACATGGAGCTCATACTTCAATGATGATTACCAAAAGAAAGGAACACTTAGAAGAGGCCACTTGTTCAGTTTTCTTATTTTGTCATCTCTTGCAACCTTGTTCTTCAGTGACACTTGCAGCTTTTGGAGTGTGGAGCCTGTGAGCAGGGCAGTCTGTGTCTGTGTTGTTTGTTCGGGTTGGTATGTGCTCTCATGCAAGCGTGCCCACATCTTGGATATGGAGAAATACTTACATTCTGCTGTCGTCACTTTTTTCCTTTCCTTCTTGAGACAATCTCGTGGATCTCTGGCTGTTCTCGAACTTGCTAAGTATCTGGGGACCATCTCAAACTTCTGATCCCCTCCCCTCCACCTTGCCGGGATTACAGGCGTGAGCAGCGTGCTCGGTTGACGTAGCAGCTGAGGCTCAAACCCAGAGCTTCCTGCAGCATAGGCAGACACCCTACGCACTGAGCCACACTCCCAGCTTCACCCCCACTTCCCAGAGCCCTGGCGAACCTGGTGTTATTAAAGAAGACCTGGGAAATACAGCCTCCTCGTCTGGAGCCCTGTATTGGGGCTTAACTTGTTTCTCTGTTTGCTTTAAAAACACATGTCTGTCCTTCGAACATTTACCTATCTGCAGGATCCAATCTTCCATTTTAAAACTAGAACAAATAAAAGGGTGTAACCACGCTAGACTGTTGAAATGCACAGCTTAGGCCTTGTCCGAAAGGAATCGCCAGACAAGTCTACAAAATATTTCCCTAAGCAGTGAGCATCAAGAGCTGCCAGTGTCGTCAGTGAGGTGAGGCCAGAGGGCAGGCGCCTCGCTTTCGGCCTCGCTTATTAGAGCAGGGTCACAACCCGGGAGACCTGCATCTGTGCTTTAAGATGCTCTGGTGACCTTTTGTCAACTGAGGTTCAAGGCTTGTTGATGTATGTGATCTTTCTGTATTATTTCAAAAAGAGAAACACAGGGCGCCACAGAGACCTCAGTGCTCAGCAGAGGATTAATTAAAACAATGATGACATGGTAATAATTTGTAGCTTTAGTAAGTGCCATGGATATGCAGATCAGCAGTTACTGACACGGAAAAACATTCGTAGCATTTTGCTGAGTGAAAAAAAGCTGTCTCCACCACAGGGTATGTAATCTGAAAGCATTTTTGTTTCAGTCCGTATCCCTAAACAATAGCATTAGTTTTAGTGGCCATTTATAGCTTGTCTCTTGCAGCAAACACATATTACTTTTACATGCTATTAATTCAATAAAGTGTTTATTGAATTAATAAACACATATTACTTTTACATGCTATTACTTTTACATGCTATTAATTCAATAAAGTGATTCAATAAAGTGTTAAAACAGAAAAAAAAAGGTTTGCTATCTAATTTCCTGGACAGGCACTTGCAGTTTGGGAATTCAGAAGAGAGCAGCCACTGTCTTTCTAACACACCCGGGACCCCAGGAGAGGGCTTCTCTCGGTGGGTCCAGGGCATCAGCCAGTATTGCTGTAACCTTCTGCTGCAGCAGTGGTGTGGGGCCGATGTTCACGTGCTAGGGTTGTTGCTCATCAGAACTAGTGCTGTTTTGCATGGAATGAGTATGGGGCAGAGGACTGGAGAGATGGCACAGCAGTTAAGAACTCAGTCTACTCTTCCAGAGGACCTGGTTTCGAGCCTCAGAACCCACATGGCAGCTCACAACCATCTGTGGCTCCAGCACCTAGCAAAGGTGACCCCCATAGTCTGGGCTCCACTGGCACCTGGCTTGTGAGAGGCACACAGGCATACGTGTATGGCAAAACACTCATACGCGTTAAATAGAAATAAATACATCTGGAAGGAGGAAGAGGAGGAAGGAAGAGAAGGAGGAGGAATAAGAAAAAGAAGAAGAAGAGGAAGAAGAAGAAGGAGACAGCAAAGGTGCAGAAGGTTAAGGAATGCATTTCCTGATTTGGGCCACTGACTGAGTAGCTGCGGGAAAGGTAGAAGATTTGCAGCATCAGGCAGAGTGGAAGAAAAGAAAGGTGATGAGCCTGTTGTGGAGCCTGCTTGTATTCAGCCTCTGGCCCTTCAGGGTCCTGTTTCCTTCTCTGCCTCTTGCTGTTCTTCCTCCTCCTCACATTAAAGGAATTGCGGGAATGAGAATCCCTTGGGGGCAGGGTCCAGGATTTTGCCACTCAGGCTTCACCCCTGAGGATGTCCTCTTGATCTGGCGTTGTTTCCACCACAGTCAGGACGCACTGTCATGGACGGGCTCTGGGACCACATGGCTAGCCACTCTGGCAGTGGCATGAGATCAGCACTGGTCTGCGTTAGCTCATCACAGGCAGAGCGCTTCCCTGGGACTCTCCCCTCCTAGCAGTTTTCCAGGTCACGCTGAAAGGGTTCTGTCAATCAAGTCTGAAAATCTGCTTAACATCCTAACTGGGGTTAACAAAATGCAGCTGCCCAGGTCTGGACACCAGCAGTCAGCCCCTCCGACAATGTCCTGATACTCACTGCTAATACAGATTTTCAATCCCAGAAAATGCATCCAGAAGGAGTGTTCGCTTTACCCAAAGCTTCTAGAAGACACGGCTCGCCTCAAACAGGAAGGCAAGTGAGCTGAGGGCGTTCTCACAGCGCCCTGGAGAGGGCTGCATGTCGGGGAATGTCGGCTGTTTTAGGTGCACTGGGGGCAAGACCACTCGCCTGTGCAGGGGGCCTGGCTGGCACCCTCGTTAATTAGTGAGGAGAGGAGGGTGCCAAACGGAAGGAGCTGGGGAAGAGAACAGCAATGTGCCACAGCACAGAAAGCCGGTGACAGTTAATCAGCGTGGAGGAGAGGCCAGGGCCCTCCAGCCAACGAGGTCACTACCTGCGTTCACAGTCCCTGCAGCTCCGTCTCAGTCTGTCTCTCTGTCTCTAGCTTCTTCCAACGTTAGGACCTCCAGGCCCGCCGACTGCAGTTGACTTTGGAATAAGACACTTATCCCTTGGTTTCTCGGAAGGGGTGGCCATGTTCTGACAGTACACATTACCAGACCACCGGGAGTCAGCACTCCGGAGGGATCTTGACAAACCTCAGACAGATTCCGTTCCCTAGGATGCTTCTGCTGGCTGCCTCTGAGAGAGGAGAGAGGGCAGAGCGAGCAGGAGGAGAGGGGCTGGGGGACTCTCACCAAGTGAATCCTCAGCATGGCGAGAGTTCATTGAGGCGTGCAACAAAGCAGGAAACTGAGGCAGCGAGGCTGTTAATTGGACTCTCGTGTAGTTTATCTGAGGGTTTGCCTTCCCAGCCAAGTGGGGGAACTTCACAGGGAAAGGAAAAGGCAGCGGTGTGTCGTGGGCGGCACGCGATGGCAGGACAGTTTTAATGAGGCTCTCTGGGCATCCTCCCGCTGGCACGGCCAATGGCTGCGGCGCGTGTGAGGTCACGCGGCATTTGCATGGCGGCGGCGGCGGTTGACTCTGTCCTGGTTTCCTTCAGATTCACTTTCAAGCCTTAATTGCCTGATCTTCCCGATCAAATGAAAAGAACAAGCGAGTGTGGGTCTGTCACGTGATGGGGGGCTGCGTCCTCCCGCTGTGTCTGTCCTGCATTCCTGTTAGGATGCCTGCAAAGGATGCGGACCGGGGACTTTGCACTGGGGCCCTGGGAGCACGCTCCACGCAGCCGCACAGCCCCGTGGGGCCGCTGGCTGCTGCCTGTCCTTTCCGGAGGGTTAGAAGGAGCCAGGAAAAGGTGGTGGAGCGGCCCAGTCAGTTCTGACGCTGCGTCTGTCTGTGCAAGGGGCTGCCCCTTCCCGCTGCCTCCTCGGACAAGCTTGCCAGTCCTGCCCTGGGTGTCGGACCTGTGTGTGTTCATGTGTGTGTATAAGCATGTCTGTGTGGAAGTGTGTCCGTGTGGAAGTGTGTCTGTGTGACAGTGTGTCTGTGTGACAGTGTGTCTGTGTGGAAGTGTGTCTGTGTGA
>NW_026591643.1:653176-664060 GCF_907164565.1 Psammomys obesus | reverse complement strand
CAGTGTGTCTGTGTGACAGTGTGTCTGTGTGACAGTGTGTCTGTGTGACAGTGTGTCTGTGTGGAAGTGTGTCTGCGTGTGGGTCTTCGCACACCACAGTGAGCTCGTGGAGGTCAGATGACAACTCGCAGGAGCTGGTTCTCTCCTTCCCCGGAGGAGCCTGGCTTAAGCACTGCATTCCCTGCTTCTCTCGCCATTGTGACCGAACAGCGAAGAAGCAGCCGTGGCAGGGAGAAGGGCTGGTTTGTCTCAGGGTCATGGGGGCCTGGACGTGAGGCCCACCCCGCCGGGACCCACCACCTGAGCGAGCCACAGTGAGGCGGCGCGCTTCCTCAGCCTCCTCGGGAGCAGGGGAGGGCCAAGTGCCCCATCCTGTGGGGCTCACTCAGACCACAACAGCTGCCCTGCTGTCCCTCAAGCCAGCCTGGCCCTGGGCCACTCCCGCTCCAGACGCCCGGAGGAAGCGCTGCCTCCGAGGAGGAAACAGATCCAGACTGTCAGGCTAGAGCTGCGCAGCCAGGGCCAGATGTGTTCTCCGATCCTTGGCCCCTCACCGGTGAGGGAGGAAAGGCCCGTGCGACACACCACACCGCTGCATCCTGAGTTTTCAACACTCCTTTTCACATTCACAGAGAACAGGCTCGGTAGGCGTGCTCCCTCATTCGGAAAGTGACACTTGCGATTGCTTTTCAGATTGCCAACTGTGAGCCTTAGAGGGAAGGTTAGTGTGGCTGTGTGACACCAACACAGAAAGACAGAGTGGAAGAGTCAGCAAGATGGCTCAGCGGTTAAGGACGCTTACCACCACGCCTGATAGCCTGAGCTTAAGCCAGTTACACCGTGGAGGAGGGACTCGTCTGACCTCCACATACTCACTGTGCTGTGTGAGGACCCAGGAACAGACACACTTACACACAGACGCAGACCCACACACTGACACACACATAAATACATATACATACATACACACACACACACACACACACACACACACACACACACACACACAAGTGTAGGGTAAATTGCCCAATACCACAGCCCTCGCCTGGGGCTTACAGCCTAAGACTGTATATGGTCAAATGGTGTCCTTTCCCGCAGTCCTTAACCCACGCCCGCCCTCCCTTCCTGCCCCCTCTGGCTTCCCCGTGGCCGGGTCCACCGCTCTGTGTGCTGTGCTGTTGTGCACGGAGGATGGGGGCTGAACGGGGGGTTGTGTGCTCCGCGGCGGGCGATTTGATTATAGAAAATGTCACTTAACCTAAGCCACCTAAGATGAGCTTCCCGTTTTCTAAAGAAGTTTCAGAAAAACAGGAAAGGGTAGAACCACTTGGCTCTCAAGGTTGAAGTGGAAGATTAGCCTGTGAGGAAGCAACACGCTCGGTTCCTAACGAGAAAGAAACCTCAGAGCAAACACTGCTGTGTCGGGTGAGTGGGCGGCCTGGCCTGGCACAGTGCGCTTCGCAGGGGACGCCATCACTTCGCTAATATTGGCGAATCTTCCTCATCTGCATCACAGAAACCCACCCGGCTTGTAAGTGTTCAAGGAGTACCCGTCCTCAGTTCGGCCTCGCCTGCCCCTCACCTTCCTGCGGGGCTCCGACACCGGGCGTGCAGCCTCCCTTCAGCCTCGAGCCGCCCTGGCCTTCCACCACCCTCTGTGCCCACAGTCAGGCACTGCCCACACAGCCCCAGGGACTGTTGCTGTCACAACAGTCCAGTTGCTGGACCCAGGGCCGGTGCTGTGCCTGAGCCTGTTCTCCCTGGTCCCATCCCAACAGGGCCCGGCTGTCCCCTGCGGTGAGCTGGCTGGAACCTCTCTGCCAAGCTGGGGTCCCAGTGGCCGCTTCCCTTGGTGGCTTCCTCCTGTGTTCGGTGCCCGGAGTAGGAAAACACCCTTCCCCAAGCATCAGGGGCAGACAAACACCCCACTCATCCCTACTTTCTGCTCCTTTCTTCAACTGCGCCTGCCTATATAAACAAGTGTAACCTGGCAAAGGGAAGGAAGGCCTAATGGACTGTGATACCTGCCTCACAGAGCTCTGTGGAAAGTGCTGAGCATCTGCGCGGGAGAGCGGCTCAGGGCACAAGGGCAGCCTTCATGGAGGACGTGACGCCCAGCCGGGTGACGGAGAACAAGGAGGGCCGTGAGCAGGACAGTACTCGTTCAGAATGGAGGAGCGATGAGGAAGGAAGGCCTCCAAGGCCTCAGCTATCAGGCCACGCTGGGCTCTTGTGGGACCCCATGTGAAGAATAAATGACCACAGCGGGTTGTCTCTCGGAAGTGCAGCCCTTGTGGGTGTTGGGAACGGGAGGTGTACAGAGCTCGGGGTGTGGCTCAGGTGAGAGTGTTGACCCAGTACTGCTGGGCACAGCAGGGCACACCTGTAGTCTTCGCACTGTGCGTGAGTGCATACGTGCGTGTGTGTGTGTGTGTGTGTGTGTGTGTGTGTGCGCGTGTCTGTGTGTGTGTATGCTAGAGGACTAGACAGTCAAGGTCCTCAGCTGAACGGTGAGTCTGAGGCCAGCCTGGGCTGTGGGATGAGAAGATGGAGCGCCTCGAGGCCGAGTGAATAATGCATCGCAGCAAGAGAGCTGCTGGCCGTGGGCTGACAGTCCCTGGGCCCCACACTAACGGATGGTGCGGGCTCTTCTTGCTGATGGAGAAGACTACTTCCCTCCCCCAGAAGGCACGAACCCCAGACGGTCCTGCTCTGTCTGTGTCACCTCATCCTTCTTGTGATCACAGCTGGTGGAGCATTTGATCCACCATTAACCAAGTTAGAGTCCTCTTTCCCAGCAACTGTTCTCCAAGTTAGGTAGCCTGTGGGGACCAAGTCTCCTGATGGGTGTGGTGACCGAGTTGGAGGAGGGAATTTGCAGGAAACGGGGCAAAGTTTCAGAAGGAAGCAGGACGCCCTGGAGCAGTGGGAGATGAGCCAGTGAGCCTGAGCTTTAATCCCAGACGGCCCCTGGCTCCCTGGCTGAACTCCAGAGACCCTCCGTCTTTGTGTGTCCTCTTCTCTTCCTTAAATGAGACAGTGTGCATTTCCTTTTCTGGTGATTCTGAATGCGAAGCATCTAGATCGCATCCTGGCAGAAATGGGGGGGGGGGGGCTGTACAAGGCAGAGGGCTAACAGCTGGTTATGTGTTTCAGAAAGATTTCTGGCTGCAGAACAGGGCCACAGGGAGCAGCTGAAAGGCTCTGGCATCAGAGCGAGCAACAGAGGATGAGACGAGAGCTTGGGCAACAGCGAAGGCAGCCCAAGAGAAAGTCAGGGTGTGTAATTGACAGGACCTGCTCTTCAGGGCTGGGTCCGCCCGGAGCAAAGGGAGCCAAGGATAATTTTCAGTGTCTAGCTGGATGAATCACAAAACTGCACTCAGAAAACAGAAAGGCAGAGTCCTATTTTGGAAAAAGATATTCCGCTTTGGTTTTGACATGTGTTTGAGGAGCAGCCCATGGCAACATCTGGCAGGGTGGACACGGGGTAGAATAATGACACAGGTAGGCAGCCTCGTCCACCTGACAGGTCTGAATTCCAGAAGACGTTAGGCAGAAAGAGGGAGGCAGAGGGCGAGAGGAAAGAAACGTCGGGACGCCAGCCTCCTTAATGAGCATGAGAGGAGTCAGGCAGCCAAAGAGCATGGGGAGGGGCAGAGTGGGAGGAGCACCAGGGAGGGTGTGGCCAACCTGCCCCACGTGAGTGTCTTTAATATGCAAGCTATTGTCCAGGAGTGGAGAGAAGGAGTGAGCTGAGTTCGCTCTGGGTGTGGATCCCTGGTGAGGAAGTAGGCGAAAGCAGAGGCAGCTAAGAAGGGTCCTCTCGGCCACGGGCCCACTGGCATCTAAAGAGAAGCTTCAGGGCCCGGAGCGCACTGCGCTGCTGGCAACGCTGATCTTCCTCACCCTCCTCTCTCTCATCCCATCGTTTTCTCCCTCGCCTTTCCTTTCTGCTCTTCTCCTTCTTCTCCTCCTCTCTCCTTTCGTTCCCTCTCTCCTTTCCTCCCTTCCTCCCCCACCCCTACCTGTTCACCGTGAGCAAAGAAGTCTGAGATCACACGCTAGTTAATCAGGCATCAACAGCCCAGCCATCCAGGTCGCCGTCACTAACACCCAGCTGATTGTCCGCACGTGAGAAGGCCCTCCTGTCCAGTCATATGGCCGCTGACTGCCTCCGCAGTGCTTCTGGTTGCACTGTGATCACGTGAGCCAGGCTAATGTCTGTAGACCTCTACCATCCCGAGTGTGGTTTTTGGAAGTCAATAAATGAGCAACTGTTCTCTCCCTAGCCAGCCCCACCCCCACCCCGAGCACAAGGCGTAAGACTGACGGCCCTTCCAGTTATTCCTTCTGAGCTACAGCTGCGGACAAATCCACGGGCTTGTGAGTGCTCAAAGCAAGCGGCTTTTGGGGGCGCAGCGGCCAGCATCGAACTGACTCCAGCCGCTGCTGGGAGGTTTGCACTGAGTCTCACCAGCGTGGGGAGACCTGAGCATCCCTGCAGAGGTGGAGAGAGATAGACGGCCTCGAGCAAGAGAGAGCAAGCAACAGGAGGAACATCAGGAGGAAGTGACCCTAGGGAAAGGCTGGGGGCTTCCTTTGTTCCCAGATGAGACTAGGAAAGGCAGATGGAAGCAGGAAGTGTCACCGGGAATTCACCGCCACTGAGGTTGCCGCCCAACACTGTGAATGGGGCGCTGATTTTCTCCAGCCTCCAGCCGCATGTCTCCGGACACGCTCAGACTTTAACATCCAACCAAAAATTAACACCGGCACCCACACCTCTCCACATCTTTCAGAACTAAAGGGGCACCCGAGACAGATTTCCTTTTGTTTCCGCTGGCGTGTCAAATGCTGCACTGACAGCGAGGAATAATCTTCAGTTTGTATATAATGAGGTCTGAAATCTCCGTCTCCGCACATTGATCACGATCTTATTCCACGAGATAAACTGACAGCAGTCTCGGATACTTAAACAAAAACTTGAAAAAACTCAGCACAACCACCCACATCTGCGCCCACCTCCCACCTTTCCCTGTCACTTCTGTGCTTCAGTTACCGTGTCTGTGAGCAACTGTTCCCAGATTTATCTGGATTCTCCAACAGCCAGCTCATCCTGCCACGACGCCAGCCTCTCTGTTGTTAAAACTATCATCCGGTAGAAAGATAACAGTTCTGGCAGGACAAAAACACAAGCTCTGGCTTGCTTTCTGCCATTTTGCCTCGGTACCCTTGCTAAATTGTCCCTGCAAACCAACGCTCGTGTTTCCCATGTGCTAAGTGCAGTTCTAAGTGTCCGGAAAGCACCAGGAAAGAAGTCAAAGAGCCTTGTGCTGGGCGTGGTCGCTCTGTAGAGGAGTCAGTGAAAACAAATGTAGTAAGGCTGTGTTAACACTGACCGTCAGCCTGACGCAGCCCAGCCTCTGCTGGAAATGGAGTCTCGCCTGAGTAACAGACTGGTCTAGACTGAGGATTACTGCAGGAGGAACCAGCTCACTGTGGGCACCATTCTCTGGGCAGGTGGCCCTGGGCTGAATATGAAGAAGCTAGCCGAGCCAGCCTGAATGAGCCGGCAGGCAGTGCTCTACCATAGTTTCTGCCTTGGGTTCCTGCCCTGATTTCCTTCAGTGCTGTACTGGCCATGAAGACAAACAAGCTCTTTCCTACCTAGAGTTGCTTTTGGTTACGGCGTTCTATCAGAGCAACAGACAGGAAATTAGGATAGCATGACATGTCATCGAAGGTGCAAGTGTTGTGAAAACACTAAGAACGCAGTGGTGAGGCACAGTGGGCTGCACACCTGTAACCCAGCTCTTAATGAGTCAGGGACAGGAGTGCCAGAAGCCACCCTGGGTTCCACCCCGAGGCCAAGGCACTAAGAAGGAGCAGAGTCTCCTGCCGCAGGCCTGTCATGGCGGCCCTTGGGAGGTGGAGGCAGGAGGAGCAAAGGTCGCCCACCCTAGCCTAGGTAGCAGGTTCAAGCTCTGCAGGGGCCCACACCCTGTATCCCTCCAGCATCGCCCAAGACATGGGTAATTGCCCTTTCTACATCTTTTTTCTATGTCAGTTGCTTCCTAAATTTGTTCTCTAACATTCCTACCCTCTGCAAGCCCACGGGCATCCATGGTTCCATGTTTTTCCCAGTAAGAGGATGGAGTTCGCACCGCTAGTAAGTTTTAAAGCCAGGATTTGGTTCCCAAGAGCACGGTCTTTCCCCTGGCCCCGAGGCTTCGTCTGCTTCTACACATCATGTAGGACACGTGTAGATAGGAGACACTTAGCGAGTCACTTGAGCGCACGCGGCAGCCAAGAGCTTGAGCCTGGCACCAGGTCACCTGGAGTCTGCTGCAGCACGCGTGCGCAGTCGGCTATGCTCCTTCACTTTCGTGGCCTCAGTTTCCCCATTAGTAAGTTGTGTGTAACAGGAGCACACATCTCACAACGACGCAGGACGAGTCAGTGAAAAACATACACGAAGTACTCAGCCTAGGCCACAGGGGGCACGTGCTTGTAATCGCAGCATTTAGGAAGCCGAGGCAGGGGGATCAGGAATTTGAGGTCAGCCTATTAAGGTCTTGCATAGTAAGACAATGTCTTAGGATGGAAAAAAAAATGCTAGTCATAGTATCACGTACATGTTTGCTAATATAAGTTGGGGTTTTCACACTTGCTAATACAGCGTGTTAAAGAACACAGGCTTATAAGTATATTTCTGGGAGGTGCAGGTGGAGCTGGCCAGAGAGTGCCCTGCAATAGACCTGGAGAGCAGAGACAGGAACAAAACTCAGTCCTTGCGGAGGATCTCTGCAGCCCTGTGTGCCTTCAAACACCAGATTATCCGTCACCTGGTTAAGAGAACGAGGAAATCGTTTGAGTGACAGTTGTACTATTCCCCTTGTAAGGAATTTGAAGTGAGAAGCCATCAGTGGACAAGACTAATTTGCAGATTTCTTAGGTACTTTGAAGAAGGCAAAGAATTTTGTTTGAGGAGCAGATAACTGGGAAATATTCTGAAGGCAAGATTCTTAAAAAGTAGGAGGGAAGGCGGGTGAGCAGCCAGCTAGGGTGGTCTGTCCATGGCAGCTGCTGACCACCACTGACACAGGACGTTTCCCAGGGAGACCATTCCTTCTCACCCCAGAAGGAGAGGGCGACAGGAGGCTAAAGAAATGATTTCACCAGCTTGGTGACGGAAGAGTTGATTGGAGGTACTGGCAGGAAGAGCAAGGACAGGAGCAGTGTGAGGGCTGGCTCAGGCACGTGGCTAGCTCAAAGGCTGCCGTTTTAGCAGAAAACTCCCCCCCTGCCTGGCTGTGACTGAAGTGCACCCCTTCCTGACAGCTCTCAGTACAGTCTGCCAAAGCGGCTCCTGTGACTTCGTGCCACTTCCGTAGCCCCAGGGAGGGCGTGCACTCACTGTGTCCGCTTCTGTTTACACAGCCGATGTCTACACTTACCAGAGTGAAATGACTTTTGGACAGTCAGACAGATGTGGCTTTGGCTGGTTATTTTCCACGTGGCGTTGGTGTGTTCAAAAAGTCTCTGAGCCTCTCTCTCAAAAGATGGATGTAGTGTGTGCGTGCTCTGCCTGCACGTGCGCCTGCATGGAGGAAGAGGGTGTCAGGTCCCTTTATAGATGGTTGGGAGCTGCCAGGTGGGTGCTGGGAATTGAACTCAGGACCTCTGGAAGAGCAGCTAGTGCTCTTCACCGCTGAGCTGTCTCTCCAGCCCCAGGATGCTGGTTCTCAACCTTCTTCTAATGCTGTGACCCTTTAATACAGTTCCTCAGGCTGTGGCGACCAGAACATTATTTCCGTCGCTTCTTCATAACTGTAACCTCGCTACTGATATAATGCTAAGGTAAATATCTGCATTTTCCGATGATCTTATCCCCCTCCCCCCCCCCCCCCCCCGTGAAAGGGTCATTCAACTCACACAGAGGTCGCACCCCACGGGTTTCGAACTGCTGAAGTAGGGCTTTTACGAGGTCCAGATGCAACAGTGCTGGAAAAAGCACAACAAACCGAGCCAGTAAAGAGACGTTCGATGAAAACAGTTTGCAAAATCCGTGGTCTTAGGCAGTCAGCTGCAGAATGCAAGCATTTCTCTTTTTAAACATTTTTTTTTACAGTTATTTATTTTGTGTGCATTGTGTGTGTGGGGGGCTAGTGCACAGGAGGTGCTGCCTGTGTGGATGTGAGAGGACAGTTTTTGGTTGTCTCTTTTCTCCTTCTGTCACGTGGGCTCCAGGGATCAAAGTCAGGTCCCCAGGCTTGGCGCGTGGGCCTTTCCCTGCCGGGCCTTCTCCCCAGCCCCGTGGGTCTTTCTGGAGCTCTGGTACCAGTGGGGAGGGAGAGATGAGGAGTGTGGAAAGCCGGATTCTGGTTTTGCACATGAACGTTCTGCACGGCTCCCCGACAGCACTGCCCGCCTCCTCCAGCACCGGGGCTGCGGGCCTCATGCCAAAGCAGCCGGCAGCCCGGCAGACAGTTCAGTCTGGTTCTGAGACCCAAGGATGGCCCGTTTGTGCCATATGTCATGCCACACTAATCTAGGCAAGGATGCTAGTCACCCAGGGAAATCCGGGCGGAAATGCCAAGCACACTGGGCACACCAGCCCCAGTGGCAGAAGCTGGTCAAGGCAAACAGCAAGGTGGCCAAGAAGACTGAAGTGGAAAACCGTGTGTGTGGGGGGGTGGTGGCAGGTCCAAAGCTTGACAGAGTTTCTGAGGTGTGGGCACACTCCGCTGTGCTTCTACAGAGCTGCCGAGTAAGCAGACATGAAAGGTATGAGCAGTGTGGACTGAGTGCTGCCATGAGTGTGTGTGTGTGTGTGTGTGTGTGTGTGTGTGTGTGTGTGTGTGTGTGTGTGATGAGTGTGTGTGTGTGTGTGTGTGTGTGTGTGTGTGTGTAGAGGCCAGAAGGGAATCAGAAGTCAATCTGGGTGTCTTCCTCAGTTGCTCTCCACTGTATTTGTTGAGACAGGGTGGCCACCTGAGCCGCCCCCTCAGCCCTGTGTCAGCGACTTCTGTATGCATTGCTCTGTATGTTCGCCAGGCCCATGACTTGTGTCTCTTGACACCAATGGACAATGCGCCAGCCCATCAGAGTCACCTGTGCCCACACAAAGCCTGTGTCCATACAAAACCTGTGCCCACACAATTCCACTGGGAAAAAGGCCTTAGGAAGCGGCTGCGGAGACCCGAGCAAAAGCCCAGCCCAGGCTTTTCCGAGCACACTCTGGTGGGTTCCCTGGGCCTTCCGTTCCTGCCTCCTGTCCCCAGCCCTGCGTCTTGCCTACCCCAGCAGTAATGAGCTGTTCTTGCCCAGCGTGAGGACGGGCTCACGGCGAGCACAAGAAAGGGCCGAGCTTGTGTGGGGCCTACAGCTTGAGCTCATGGGCAGAGCACACAGCGGCTGCTCCCCTTCTTCCGAGAGGCAGCTAAGCTAATGACTTGAAAGCACAGCTAAGGCAGTGCCAAGAATTGTGAGCTGGGGTCACGCAGCAGGAGAGCCGCCGAGACATCATCAGAGGAGCTCAGAACCACAGGCATCATCAAATGAGCTCGGCATGACCTGCCCACCCGCTCGTGCCCCCAGCCCTGAGGACCTTCAGAGCAGAAGGGCTGTGGGACTTCGGACACCTTAATAAACATATTGGCTCATTGCCGTCTTTGCTTCCTTCCCAGCTGTTATGGCTGGTACACTGTTAACGCTAGTTCTTTTTTCATAGAAAACCCTGGGGAAAAAAATCACAAATGTAAGTCGAGGCCAGCAGAGAACGTAACTGTTTGGCAGAGTTCACCCTGGTGGGGGTTCTGGCCAAGAGCACTGGCCCTGGGGACAGCCTGGTCCAAATGTAAGGCTCTGACCTTTACGCCATCATGGCCGCTAACACTGTTCAGTGGTCTCTCACTCTCCATCTTCTATAGCCACTTCCCAGAGTGACAGGTATGGCTACACAGCACAAACTGTACCATACCCTTTTCTCAGAACCCATGGGTGATGCCCAGCTTCACCGGAATGGGACTCAGGGTCCTCTGGGAGCATGTCCTTCCTGGTTAGGCCCCTGTCTCCACCTG
The DNA here is from genome assembly GCF_907164565.1 of Psammomys obesus. NCBI lineage: Eukaryota > Metazoa > Chordata > Mammalia > Rodentia > Muridae > Psammomys > Psammomys obesus. Next base: position 653,975 of record NW_026591643.1, on the reverse strand, counting down.
ACTGCCTCTCCTTATGTCCTTGGCACATGCCCTCAGGCCATCTGAGGCTTCAACTCCATAAACACAGTTCTGCCTCAGAACCTCCACGCTCGATGCTTTCTTTCTGTACAATTTGACTCCACACCCCTGCGTGGCTTCCATTTAGTTTTTTTTTTTTTTTAGTTTGTTGTTGTTTTTTTTTCATTTTATTATTATTATTATTATTATTATTATTATTATTATTATTTACACTTTATTCATTTTGTATTCCCCCATATGTGCAAACACCACAGAGGCAGGGCGCGACTCTTTGTAGACAGGTCAGCATGATTCTTTGCAGATAGACATCCAAGCCAGATATCCTCTGTCTCCTCATGCTGATTCTCACTTCTTCAATATGCCTTGGCCCTTAGGATGAGAAGGTTCATGCAATGAGGTTCATTCTCCATCTCTGCAAATGGTTCCTTGCCCATTTACAGTTCTTATTGGACATGGAAGTAGTCACGAAAAAGTCGTTCCACTGAAGGCTGGGGGATGACTCAGTCCGTAAAATGTCTGCCTCACAAGTCTGACTAGCCTAGCTGTCTGGAACCCACAGACAAAAGCCAAGTGCGGTGCTTCTCTTACAGTGGCAAGACAGGGGGCAGAGACAGGAGGCTCCGTGAGGCTCATTTGTCAGCTAGCCTAGCCTATTTGGTGAAGCTCCAGGCCAACGAGAGGAAAAATGAATGAAGAGGGGTATCCGAGGGTGTCTTCTACCCCCCCCCCCCCGGGTGTGTGCGCACACACACACATACACACACACACACACACACACACA
>NW_026591643.1:624357-653076 GCF_907164565.1 Psammomys obesus | reverse complement strand
TGCGCACACACACACATACACACACACACACACACACACACACACACACACACACACACACACACCACTGGGCTCTCCATTTTATAGTAGCTGCCCTTGCTCCTCCCAGTAACCAAAGCCAATTGTCCTAATAAAGGCTTCACAAGTAAGTCGTTGGTAACAATGCGAAAGGGACCAAGCCCATTTTTATCTGTTGGTGTCTGGTCCCACCTGTGGCATATTATGTCTGTGCCTAGGTCTCTCTCTCCTTGTCATCATGATCAAACCTGTCCAGAGTCAATTACACAAACCCTGGGGCAGTCATGGAAAGAGCCCTCCAGCCACCGGAAGACAAACCATTCTCACTTGGGGATGCTCTAGTGAGTCACTCCAGGCTGCTCGTGGACGCTAACTGGAGGCTCAGGAAGTCTTCTCCGCCGTGCCTAACCCTGGTAAAGATGCTCGTATGTCCCACCACAGCTTTCCTCAGAGGAAACCTGTAAGAACGGACATTTTCAAGTTTATCAGAGACGTGGGCATTTTGAACACAAACAAAATTTTCCCTCCAAGGGATGAAAGACAAGAACAGTTCCCATCAGCTTCTTTCCTTATTAGTCGAGGGTTGTCCAAAGGGTACTGGCTGTCTTGAACATGTGGGCACACGCTGTTAAGCAAATTCCTGTGGACACCTCATCAGGTTATTGGGGAACCTCGGCCTTCAGAGCACGGTAGATTCATACCCAGCCTGACCTATTTGTGCCTGGGTTCCACTGGTGACTGCTCTAACAGCTGGCATGCTTTGGCTCCGGGATGGCGTTTGAGGAAATTCAGCAGATAATAACGGCCATGTTGATGGTACCAGAAGCAGCAACAGCAAACAAACGAAAACGCTGGGCTCACTGGTAGGCTCCTCTGCTAGAATCTATAGCACATATGGATGGCTTGGGCCTTTGCTGGCTTCTCCAGTGTATTAGCCAGCGAACACAATCTGCCTCCATAGCAGAGGGAGAATATTTCCGTGTGGAAAGGGCTACAGCTGTCGCTGAGAACCTCCACGCTGCCATAGAGTTGAACAGCTTCCAACAGCCAAGTTTTCTTTTGGGGGTGGTGGTGCTTCTCTTCCTTCCTGAGCTTCATGTGAACCTGACAGCCATGGGGAAGACCCTGGTACCTCAGGGAAGAGTCGAGAAGAGACCAAAGCTCTTGGGTGCTAGTTTGACAAGTTATCCAAAACAGCAGGAAGAGTTTCCTCTCTGGTCCTGTGCCTTCAAGGTGCACTCTCTCCAATGCTCAAGTTCTCTGTGAAGCTGTCCTGGCAATTAGCAGGAAGACATAAATGACCTTTGGTCATCATTAGCTCCGTAATCATCAACTGCCTTCCCTTCCGAGCCTGACCCACTTCATCTTTGTGTTAGAAAACCCTTCCATTATTCTTTTTAAGTTCAAAGGGCTTTCTTGAGAATGCTTCCTTTTATTACAAAAGTCATGCTTTCTTATTAGGGAAAAATCAGAGAGCTGAGAACAGGACAAAGTGCAAAATGCAAGTTCTATCAAGAACTTCCTCCTCCTCTCCGAGGTCTACCACGGACGGCAACAAATTACATCTGTCTTTCCATCAGAGGATCGTATCCTTCCACACAGCTCTCAAGCGTGCGCCCTCTGTGCAACTTACATTTTATAACTCACTTTTTGGTTGAGCAAGATGAAGAGTGTTTTTCATATGTCAAAATAGATTTCTCTCATTCTTTCTAGTGAGTAAATAGTATCCCGTTCTACAGTCTTCCATAAACTGTCCAGCCCTCTCCTTACTAAATAGATGCTTCTTTCCAAGTTTTGTTCTATTACAAATATGCTTTTGTTGAGGCATGTGCACTTAACATTTTGACCGATATCGGTAAAATCTTAACCAACGTGTATTTCACGTAGCAAATAAATGAGAGTAGGTTTGCACCACTCTCATGGAAGCACCTGATGAAGTGGCAGCCAAAGCTTTGCACTGAGTGACAGCTATGTCGCAATCTCGCTCCTGAGTTACGAGGCCCCTTGGCGCTTCAGTGTTCTCACCTACAATGTGGAAGAAAGGAAGCCTAAACCTTTCTAGGTAGGTTTGCTGCAATCATTCAGGAAAACAATGTAGGTGACCCAAGGGCAGGCCACCCTTATGCCAGCAGGTCCCTGACACACCATTGCTGACTCCATCTGCCTCCCATAGCTGTCTGCCCCCATCGCAATGTTTCAGAGAGGCCTGGCAGTGCCAGGGATGTTTGCCTTGGCTGCTGAGCTCAGCTAACTACCAGCTGCCGTTTGTGTCTTGTTTGTTGCAGGAGGGAGTCGTCATTGAGTTTCCCAGGCTGCCTGAAGCTCCCGGGCTCAGGCAATCCTCCTGCCTCGGCCACACATTCAATTAAGATTTTTGAATAGTTTTGTGCAACTTTATTGACTCTGAAAGGTTATAGAGAATTCAGTGAAGAAGTAAGTGTTGCAGAAACTTACCTCTCTTCTTCAGAAAGACTTTGAAAGAGTTCTTTGACCCATCACCTCTGTCCCTAGCCCCTGGTATCTCTGATCACATGCAAAAGCTATCAAGAGAGAACTATTCATTTTCAATCTGTATGAGCTCAGGGGATGTTTAGCTGTGGTTTTTATGTTGCTAGCTGCATGGCAGAATGTCCATTCTCTGTACAAATCCATAGCCCTTCTATTTTCCAAGACTTGTGAGCTACCATCTTCTCCACACAGGGCTCATTCTTCATGGAGATTTCCTGTCACTGAAGAGGCATTTACCTGAGGAATCTCAGTTGGCTTTGTGCTGTGGAAAACGAGACGAGACGTGATGCCCTCTGCAGCAAGGCCGCCTAAGCCCCCACTCCTTGCCATGGATGCCTTCGCTGCAAGGAGATTTTAGTTTTGGCATGAAAAGCCAGTATCAGAGCATTTGAATTTATTTTCCACTTCAGTTTTCCCATCTGCTCCAGAAATCTGATTTAAATACATTTTTATCAGACGCTTCCCAGGGCCTCAAGTTACCTAGCAACTCTGAGTTTCCGTTGGCGAGTTGTTTCTGACATAAAGAACATTCACAAGTTAGAAAGGATGTGTTTTTAGACTTCAAAGTTTATGAAGCAAGAATTAAATATTGAAGCTGCCATTCTCACTCAGCGTGAACATAGAGCCTATTAAATTGCATAGAGTCTTGGAAGATATATTTCTAGAGAGAAAATTTTAATTAACCTACATGACCATAAACTTAAATGAAATAGTTGTGTTTAATTTGCAACAACCAATCCAATCTCAGCATTGCTTAGCTCTAATTTAGGATCTTTAACAAAATCTAATTAATATTTTGCATTTTGGGTCTGCTTTGGTATTTCGGGTTTTAGCAAATACATCCCTTGGCTTCTTCATGAAGCTGACGGCTTAGTCCTGTAGGTTGGCCTGATGGGCTAAGCATGTTCAAAGACATCACTCATCTCTGAACACAGAGATGATGGATAAAATACTAAATGCGAACATGGGCACATCTAAACCCAAAAAAGGAAATATTTATGGACTGAAAATGCAAAGGAAAGGGTCCTGGAGATAGCTCAGCAGTTAGGAGGCTCTTTCTTAGCTCTTCTTCCAGAAGATCTGGGTTCGATGGCCAGCGCCCACATGGGAGCTGACAGTCTTTAGCCACTCCAGTTCTGCAAGCTCTGACATCCTCTCCTGGTCTCCACGGGCACCGCAGGCACGGGGTGCACAGCCGCAAACACAGGCAGAACACACATGCACATGAAATAAAAAGAAATCGGCCGGGAGGGAACCCAGATGGTTAGCAAGGATAAAATCCACACAGCTGCCAGGGGGCCGGGAATGAAGAAGACAACCGTCAATGCTCCTAATCATTTTGGCATAAAATAAATTGAAAATATAAGTCTGGATTCCGTACTCGGATCAATCAGAGGTGGGAGATGGTGTTTAGGGGCACCGGGTCACTCTACGGCTCACGTCTTTTCTGGAAGGCCAGTAAGGTCTGAATGAAGTAAGTAACGCTTTCGGGCCCAGGAGACGGTTCGGGAGGGAAGAGGCCTGTCGTCTTGCAGAGGACCTGTGTTGGCTTCCCAGCACCCACACCCGCTGTCACTCCAGCTCCAGGCGATCTGACTCTGGGGCCTCTGTGGGCACTCACTCGCACAGGCACACACGCAGGCACACAGTTGAAATAAAATATTTTTAAAATGAGACGTAAAAGCATTCACTTGAGCACTACGGAGAGTTAAAAGGACTGTGCTGAGTGAGTTCTGGGGCCTCAACTGAGGACACTGGCTCACACTCAGGATGCATAAACTGCGGAGACATTGAGAGAGACCTTCGTAGGTGGTGGTGGTGTTGAAATAAGCAAAATAATGTCCACCAGGCGCCAGTAGGAGCTGACTGTGAGTCTGTGGAGAAGTGAGGTGGTCAGACGCAGAGCAGACTTTGCCAGCAGACCTGGGCAAGGCGGAGAGTTTCTGAGCGGCAGGTCACCACACAGCGAGGTGCCTCTGAGTCTGTCCAGGGCTTGTTAACGTTTTGGTCTCCCCTTTACACGCTCAACAATTATTGATGACTCGATGCTCTCCCTGCAGGTTTATGCGTTTCCTGCGTTAGGCATGAAAGCAGAGGAAACCTGAACTCGGTTCAGGAGCCCCTCCCTGTGATCCAAGGGGTTGCCGCAAACTCCTCCACTGGCACCTTTTTGCAGTGTCGTGGGCGGCGGCTGAGCTCCGGGTAGAACTCAGCAACCCTGGCGTGTCGTTTCCCTGTTTCTTCCCTTCTTCCAGCTTCCCCTGTATAAGTGTATCTAGACTGCCGAAGCCATTGTTACTCTTGGGCTTAGGAAGCGTTCGAAAAGTCAAGTAGGGGTTTGCCCGCACCATGATACCAGTCTGTCTGATGGTGAGCCCTGCTTCTGAGGGAAAAGAGTGGGTAACTCACTCATAGCTGGACACAGAGCAGGGGCCACGGAGGGCCACATAGAATCTCCCCACCGGAGATAAACCACTGACTATCTCCAGACTTTTGTTTAGTATTCCAGATCACTGTAGTTAACTGAAGCCATGAAAAACAAGACCATGGGTGAGGGAAACTCTGAAATACACAAGGACACAGCCCATTGGCCGCCTGTGTGATGACACCACGCTTCATCTCCCCGCTCCGAAAACTCACGTGTAAGGAGGACAAGAGAGAGACAGAGAGTGAGAGCTGCTGTCTTAGCCAGGATGAGCTTGGATAGATCTTGTCACTCGTGCTGAAGCCCCGTGAGGTGGCTCCGCTCTGCCCGTTCCTGTGCTGGCTTCTCCAGTCGAGCGTCCGTCCTTTCCTTGGGAAGAGCCTCCTCACTCACTCTCCACTCCACCCTTCACTTCCTCCTGTGCACACACACGCCTCCAGTCCCTGGAGAGCAGACACTCTCCATGTTCTGTCTGTGGGGCAAGGGCTCACTGCAACCCAGGATCCACCAGGTTCCCCCTTTAAGGCTGAGCAGACTGGTCTTCAGGTATTGAGAAGGCGTTTCACCTCTCCGCCCTTTTCTCTTCGCCGTGAAAGGGCCTTGTGGGCTTGGTCTGAGCAAGTTCACCCACGGCGATGCTGCCGAGTGCTGGCGTCCGGCGTTCACCCTTAACCTCTGCCCTTTACTCTGAGCATTGTCATGACGAGGGTGGCAAGACATATGCTCACTCTAAGTATTGTCCTCACTGTTGTTGGTTTACAAGAGACGTGTCTTTCTTCTTCTAAATTAAGTGCACGTGGGCGCAGGTACCCACAGCAGCCAGGGACCCCGGTGGCACGGCAGCTGGTCAGGGGAGCTGTGAGCCGCCTGACGTGGGCGCAGGGAACCAAACCAACCTCGCTCCTCCGGAAGATGTGCCTTCACCACCGAGCGCCCGTCCTTAGCTGTAGCCATTTCACCTAGGCCAGACTGTACAGACTCAAGCAGTGTTTAACTAGGGGTTTATTGTTGCTTATTTTGTGTTTGTTTTTGAGACAGAATCTCACGTGGCCCCGAGTGGCCTCAGACCGGCTGTGAGGCTGAAGATGAACTGGGATTACGATCGTCCTGCCTCGGCCACCTCAGTGGAGAATGCGGTACCATCCCCGACTTTCGGCTTTTCCCCACCCCAGGCAGGGTTTCTCTGTGCAGCCCTGGCTCTTCTGCTACTTTCTCTGTAGAGCAGGCTGGCCTTGAACTCAGAGATCCTCGGGCCTCTGCCTCCGGAGTGCTGGGATTAAAGGAGCGCACCACCACACCCAACTTTCATCTTTTTTTTAAAGTTACTTCATTTTTAAAGAGATTTATTTATTTTGTTGTTTTATGTGTATGAGTGTTTTGCCCTCATGTACGTGTGTGCACCATGTATGTGCCTGGTACGTAGGGAGCTCAGAAGAGACTGTCCCTGGGCCTAGCGTGACAACACAGTTGTGAACCGCAGTGCGGGTGCCGGGGCCTCGGCTAGAGCAGCCAGTGCTCCCAGCCTGGGCCCGACTCCCCAGCCAGTGGCGTTCACCGTCTTCTGCTTTCACCGGATTAGAAAAACAGCCCAGACACTGCCCAGGAGGAGCATTTTCGAGTCACTTCAGGGTGCCCAGCTTCCCTGTGGGGACCTGACAGACATCTGTTGTCCACCTTTCTGAGAGTAGCGGGGGAAAGGAACGGAAGGGCTAGTGAAGTCTACGCAATCCTTGCACGCGTAGGGCTTGCGGGGGACAGCCTTTCCTTCTGGGGTGCAGGCAGGAATGCAGGTGGACAGGAGGCTTCTGGCCCCTGCCTGCCGCCCTCGGAGGGGGTCTGGAGAGTCCTGTCCTGGCCTAGGCTGCTGCACACTGCCAGGATCCAACATCAGCTCGCAGGACCAACTGCCACGTCCTGGAGGTCTTAAAGAAACGCTGCTCCAGCTGTTTGGGCCCTTCTCTGTGCGGGTCCCGCTGGCAGCAGCCTGGGAAGGGTAGAAGGAAGTGAAGGCGGCCACAGCAGAGCGACCTCGGCCTCTGCCTCCCCTCGCTCCGCTGCCTCTCAGCTCACAAAGGCCCTGCATATGGCCTGTCCTTGCCAAGCAGCCCCTTCATAAGCCCCTAGAATTCTCACAAGTCAGAAGAGGTGCAAGGAGAAAATTTGCAGCCCCTGAGAGCACCCTAGGGGTGGTTAATAGCCAGGGAGGGTGACAAGAAAGAGGTGTGTGTGGTTCCCAATTGTTTGGCTAACAGCCGGAGGTTGACCTTGAACTTCCGTCTGCCACATGGCCGAGGCCCCAGCCGGCCGCATGTCCTGAGGGATCAGGAACAACAGAACTTGAAAGTGCAGATGCATTTAATGAACATGTCTTCTCTCACACACAACCCCACACAGGTCCATGGCAGACAGGTCCCCTGCTTCTTTCTCTGAAGTCTGTTGCTCGGGTGCACAGCCACGCACAGAGGCCCACCCTGCCCACACGGCAGTCCCGGAGGGTGGAGAAGGGTTGTGTCCTAAGGCTTAATTCCTGCTCACAGCAGTGGCTGAGGTGACTACATACAGAGAGGCACTGGCAACCAGAGTCTGGTGCTCAGGAGGGACGGGGCCTGTGGCCATGGCCCTCTTTGGTCAGCTTTGTGCGAGGCTGGTCTGTCCCCGGCTCTCCTCTCCTCCTTCTGTTCCAGTGACTAGAACAGAACACAAAACTGCATGCAAGGGGCTGGCCTTTTGGGACTGCCTGCTCTTGGCCTGTTCCCTCACACACTGCTGGAGTCCCCCTCACACACTGCCTGTCCCCCTCACACACTCCCTGTCCCCCTCACACACTCCCTGTCCCCCTCACACACTGCCTGTCCTCCTCACACACTGCCTGTCCCCCTCACACACTGCCTCCTCACACACTGCCTGTCCCCCTCACACACTGCCTCCTCATACACTGCCTGTCCCCCTCACACACTGCCTGTCCCCCTCACACACTGCCTCCTCACACACTGCCTGTTCCCCTCACACACTGCCTGCCTCCTCACACACTGCTGGTGCCCTCCCTCTAAATGCTGCTTGGGGGAGACTCGAGGGCTCACACCTCTTCAGTGTCAGCCCCTGCTAACGCCGTCTGTCTAAACCTGTCAGTGCCCGGCCGTGTGAGACTCAGTCATTCTGAGCCTAAATTCTGAGTCCCGGCAGCTTCGAGGGCTATGATCAACAGCGGAGGAAGGAAAACTGCCAGTGCCCGTGTTTCCTGTGACTAAATGCTCGTCCTGGCGCTTGGTTACTCTTGTTGACCCCAGAAGCGGTTTTCAGTGGGTAGGGAACCCCAGCGCCTGTCCTCAACCGTTCGAGGCTGCCTATGAAGCGCCTGAGGTGGAGCGGTTTTAGTCTGCCTGATAGGAGTGTTTTGTTGAGAAATATATAAACACGGGCAGTGTTGCTACCGTTATTTCATCTTACAAAATACCTTTGTCAAAGATTTCATTTGTGAGAAAAATCTAATGAAAACGAAAGGCTGTGCCACAAGGCAGCTGGTTAAAAACCTGCTTCCGAGAGCTGTGTTTGTGCGGTACCGTGTGTCCCGGACTCCACTGCAAAGACAAATTAGAGGTGTGTGTCACTTCAGAGCTGGCTTCAGGAACAACGCTGGTCTGGAGCGAATTACAAGAGCCGCAGTAACCACACTCGCTATGGTGAGCAATACAAAGTGAATTAATTAGTGGGGACTATTATTAGACGCAGGCTTTTGCCACCCCTTGGCTGTCGCGTGCTCACACATAGGCCGGCATGGCTTGTTTAGAGATGCTGCAGTGTGCACAAAGGGAAAAAACGAGCTGCTGGCTCCTCGGCTATGGAGCGGCACGGAGACGCCATTTGCCGCTGCGGTGAGGGTCCGTGTGTCTTCTTCACGTGCTTCAGTTACCGACAGTGAGCAGCAAGCGCAGGCAACGAGCCTGGGTGTGTGCTCGCGTCCCGGGCCTGGGCTTTGGGAGCGTGGCACAAGCATTCTGCTTTCTTTCTTCCTGAACGGGAAACCTCGATTCTGGAGCCACGGGCTGTGGTGTGTCAGGAGAAAGAAGGAATCCATGTGCGTTTCTGTGAAGGTGGTTAACCTGCAGGCAGAAACCACTGCTTGGGACATTTTTTTTTTTTTTTTTTTTTTTTGCAAATTTACATCTATGTTTGTTGATTCTGTATTAAAGTGAACAACCGGGCTCGTGGAAGGTAAAGCCTTCTTTTAATTAACCTTCTTGGTGTGGGCTGGTGTGATTAAAGATGACGGAGCTGCTCCTGGGGCTTCCGCTACTGAAAATACTAACAACAATCATTCGTTTTGTTTTTATATTTAAACACATTATTGCATTGCTCGGTGCAGAGATAATTACCAATTTTATCTCCTGTGTTTTTCTAATGTTCATTAATAACAATAAAGGGTTGTAGGTTAAAAACCCATTTAATTGCCTTTATGTTAATGACATTATGAAGAGCCTTAGCTACAGCTTCTAATGCTGTCCAGTACCCTCTCTCACTGGAGCCCCAGGAGGCTGCTCATTTTACCAGCATTACTGATTCAGAGTTTTTCCTTGCAGGTGGGTTTTTGTACATAATCAGAATTAATGCACAACACATTTCCAAAGGAATGGAGTCGAACACTCAGAATAAGTAATTAACTAGAGCCCAAGGAAATATGCCCTGGCATTTTTTTTTTAGCATATTCATAAAACATTAAGAACAGTCGTAAACATGGTAGAGACAATTTCCTGGTAATGTGCTTCTTAAACTATTTTCTGCCTCCCTTTTCTTCACCCCTTTGTATAGGGAAATTAAAAAAGAAAAAACAAAAAACCCCTGAAAATCCCAGGGTTGCAAACAAGAGGCCCCAAATGCCATGCTTTGGGACTATGGGAGCTTCTGGGCCGCTGCCACTCAGCTGAGCAACCAGAAGGCCCATTTCTCTCCAGTCCTTGTCTCTGTCTCCACCATATAATTTGTCAGACAAGCAGTGGGCAAAACAAGCTTGAAGCATCTCAGGGGGTGTCCCTACCCTGCTGCTTCTAACCTGGAACCCTGACCTGGCCTGGGAGAGGATGCCAGGCCACTGCAGTCTCCTGGCCCATTCCTTCTCCATCCCTGCTGGCGGCTCTGAGGGTGAGCAAAGCCTCCGTCCTGCCCCGTCCTGCCTCTGCTGCCCCTTGCCTCGGGGCAGGACAACCCAGAGGCTGCAGTCTGTGGTCAGGGGGTTGGGTGAGACCTTCCCCCTGCATGCCTCACACCCCACAGACCAGTGCTAAAGCATGGATGACCCCTCATCAAGGGTCATGCAGTAAGACAGCCAGTCAGGAAGAGCAAGTGCTGTGCAGCTTCCCTGACATGAAGCGCTTCAAAACACCAACGAGAGACGGGCTGGAGCGAGGAGAACAGGCAGTTCTCTTCAGTGGGCAGAGACCGTGCATTCCCTGAGCCATGTCCTGTGTACCAAGCCCTTCCCCTGGGGACCCAGGCCTACAGCAGGCCGCGAGCGGCTGGCCCAGTGCTGTCCTGTGGGCTCCAGAGCATCGAGACATCCAGGCTGCTCTGACATCGGTGTCTTTTGGGCGCCCTGGAGGGTAGGGCCAGATTCGGGCGCTGTTCCCATCACTGAGCCGAATTAGAGCTCTTTATGAAACTGTTTTAAAATCATGGGCCTAAAGTTAATGAGCGTGCTCCATCTCCACGCCCAGCCCTCAGAGCTAGTTCCCTTCTCAGGGAGCCGGGCCTGGCGGCTGGGACGGCCCTTAGCATGGACCCCAGTAAGTACCCCGTCTTCTCCATCACCCAGCCATTTTCTCCACGGGAGAGTTTTCAGAAGGCCCCATCCAGGGTCCCAAACAGGTATTTGAGTACCCGTGCCCACAGCAGCTCTGTACAGCACAATTAAAATGATCAAGAAACCCAGGTCCATCAACAGATGAGTGCGTGAGCGAAATGTGAGGTAAAGCAGGATCTCGGGGACACACTTCAGACTCAAGAAGGAGTGAAATTCTAACGGAGGCTGCCACGTGGATGAAGCTTGTGTGATAAAATAAGTCCGTCACAAAAAGACAAACGCCTTGGGCTTTCACGTCAGTGAAGAACTTAAACACTATTCAGGAGTCAGAGAGGAGAGGGCGGCGTGGAGAGGATAGGAGGGCGGAAAGCTGCTGTCCAGCTGGAGTGAGCTCTCGGCTGTGCGAGATGAGGAGGCGTAGGAAAGGGATGGCGGGAAAAGTGTGGATGTCTTCATCAACACCCAGCTGGTTCAGGACGGCGAACTGTATTTCATTTTATACATGTTAGCGCAGGAAATTGATTGGGGGAATTGTGATCAAATGCATCTCATGCCCTAATTTAGTGGGGAAGGGCTCATTCATTCCCTTCGGAGGTTAGCAGGCTTCCACGTGAGAGCCTGCACACAGGGCCCCGCACAGGGAAAATTGCAGAAGGCTCCGTGGAAGGACAGCCCAGTCCCTCCAGCTCTGGAGAGAAGGGGGTAGCTCTATGGTTTGCTATAGCCCTGGATCCTTTCGTGTGTTAGTTCACTTGCAGAGTCTCCTTAAATCGTGTGGTTGGGCCCGTTTTACAGGTGAGGAAAGGCGCCTGGTGAGGCTTTGCAGGGTGACAGAGGCCTGTGTTAACATGCTGAGACTCATGCCTTCACTGTCAGCCATGCTTAAGAAAGGGCAGCGAGGCTCAGAAACATCAGTTATCCACAGAAGAAATAGTTTCCATTAGGTGTTCTGTTTTTTTTTTTTTTTTTTTTATTTTATGTGCACTGGTGTTTTTCCTGCATGTATGTCTGTGAGGTTGTTGGATCCTGGAGTTACAGACAGTTGTGAGCTGCCATGCAGTCACTGGGAATTGAACCCAGGTCCTATGGAAGAGCAGCCAGTGCTCTTTACCGCTGAGCCATCTCTCCAACCCTTCTGTTTCTTTTTTTCTTTCTTCCTTCCTTCCTTTCTTTCTTTCTTTCTTTCTTTCTTTCTTTCTTTCTTTCTTTCCTTCTTTCTTTTTTTTTGGATGAAAGTATTGAAAATTCAAATCCCATCCAGACACTGTTTTAAGGCAGTGCCTGAGCTCAGGATATTTAAAGTGATGTCAAATGTCCTAGTGCTTTAGAGCGGTCTCGCTTCTATGACATCATGTCGCAGACACACAAGACCTCTTCTCTTAAAATTGAAGACGTGTTTCAAAGCATGGTTGACAAGGCCTGGCAGCAACCGTTGTTCAGAAGAGTAAAGGACAGTATGCATCCCAAAGAGCGGAGTCAAAGACATCACTTCCTTATGCTACAAATCTGCAGAACGTAACACTTTACCAGATGCCTTTCTCCATGGAGCCAGGGTCTTTCATAGCATGACACTGGAGCCCCAGCAGTGGGCGGGAGTGTCACACTTCTTCATGTGAGTCCTGGCCAGCCCTGCTTACAACCCATATCAGGCCCTTCGTGTGCAACCAGAGAAAGGTTTCATCTCCCCAGGCGGACTGCCCCTGAGCTCTCGAGATGGCGAGGTATGGAAAGGTGTTTGCTGCCAAGACTGGAGTTCAATCCCAGGAGCCCACAGGACAGCGGGAGAGACCTGGCCCCCACAGGCTGTCCTCTGGCATGCATGCATTCCCCTCACTTCCCTCCCCAAGTAAATCTTAGAAATGTAATGACAAATTAAGAAAGGAGGGCAGGAGGGAGAAAACCTTCCCCAACACCCGGATCGCTGCTGACCCGTCCCCAGAGCCTGCGTGCTGAGCAGTCAGAGCCAGCGGCCACAGAGCAGCTTGGCAGCTAAAAGCGCAGCCTTCTGCCACTGTGGTGATGTACACGCCTTCAATCCCAGTGCTCCCATCCAGAGGCGGCTTATCTCTGTGAGTTCGAGGCCAGCCTGGTCTCTGCAGGGAGTTCCAGGTCAACCAAGGCTGCGTGCTGAGAGCAGAGGCAAACCAGACACGGACTCCGCCTATTAGGCCTTGGAGCCGGGGTCGGAGTCTGCCTCTCAAAGTTTCAGGCTGGGGCAGAGGCGCAGTGGTGAACGCACAGCATGAACTCAGTCTGGTGCCAAGGGGCCAGGAAAAGCCGGGGTCTGTGTGAACGGCACACGACCCCAAGCTCAGGAAGCAGAGACGGGCGCTGTCCAGCACTCTACAGTCACTCACCTAAGCGCACGGCCACGCTCAGCCAGACACTCCGTATCAAAAATAAGGAATAGAACACATGAGAACTCATGTGTGCGCACACACAGACACAGACACACCCACACCCATACACAGACACCCTGTGGTATGCTCTGTGCCTCAGCCCACGGGGAGCGGGGAAGGCTGCGCCGGGTAAGCATTTAAGTGAAAAAACCACAAGTGATGACGAAAGGACCGTTTTCATCAAGAGCTTCAAATTAAATGAGAAGTAGCGGCCCGGTGGAGAAAGGATGCAGCCGGGAGAGAGAGGGAGTTCCTGCCGGAGAGGATGGCAGAGCACGGGACAATTTTCCTAGTGGGATAATTATCACTCCCAGGGTGGACTGTCCCGGCAAGATGAGGACCAGCCAAATGCAGCGCGCTCCGGGCCTGTTATCAATGAGGCCTTCACACGGCGGCTCCGGGTCACTGAGTCTGAAGACACTAAATGCTTAATTCAGCGCTGCCCTTTCGCCCCGGGATCTCGGGCTCAGGGAGAAATATGTGCGCTGCTCCCGAGTTCCCAACTCGGCTCTTCATCGAGAGGTTCCAGGAATAAACGAGAGGCGGGGGACGGGTCACACAGCTCGCCCCCACCCAAGGGCGATTTCCATTTCAAACACAGCGAGGGAGACACTGCGGCCATCAAACCATCGAGGGGCTTGTCTCCCGCCCCTGCCTTGGTTTCCATCAAGATCTCGCTGAAAGGAGGTTTTAGAAGCAGGAGGCTGTCGAGGAGGTGAGGGCTCCGGTTCGGAAAATCAATGCACGTCGAACTTTGAGAAGATGTTGATTTACAAGCTGCGGTGTTGTTGAAACAACATGCTTTCTCATTAGTCGGAGCCAGTCTGTAGTTATGTCTAAAAATGAAGAAAGGAAGAGAGGGAGACAGTGGAAAAATACAGACGTGCCCAGCATTTTTTGCCTTTTCATTTGTCCTTGTAAGATCTAGGGCCTAAATTAACAAAAAACAAAAACACAAAACAAAACCCAGGTCTCTGCAAAGCCAAGAGTCTGTGTTCTGCACACACAGCACAGGCACAGGCAAACCAAGCTCAGACATGGGGAAACTGAGGCCTGGTCCTGCCCACCACAGACCTGCAGGTTGCTTCCCCGAGAGGCGCTGACTGAGCCAGCCTCCCGGAAGAGCAGGTGCTGGCACTTCTGCTCTAGAACGAACCGCTTCTGTATAAAACGAGACATGATTCCGTGGTTTCACCCCGGTTTGTCATGTGCCTCTTACAGGATTAGGAGAGACTGACCGTGGTTGTTGGCGTCTGCTGTTTGCCTTCAGTGAGCTTCCCAGGAAGTGGCTCAGGATGGTACAGGAACGTGAAAATGTTAGAGAGAGTGTGGACATGAAGAACGTCTAAGGGAAGACCAAGCCAAGGCCTACGGGTGACAGACGAGGGCTGGGGATGCTGGGGCAGTGGGGAGAGGCTCCAAGGAAACACTAGGGTGTGGGGGGACCCACAGGACGGGAGCATCTTGGTAGGGGGGGATGAGCCTCACACAATGAAATCCTACAATATCTGCTCTTGAGCTGACCCAGGTACCAGACAGGCAAATGTCGTCGGGAGCCTGTGCTGGTGTGTCCAGAAAGCCAGACGCAGACAGCACATCTGCCGTATCGTAGTATCTCCTCGGTGTGACACCCCGTTATTCATGTTTATTGAACACAAACGATATCCCAAAGACACAGACAGATACACACACAATTACACACACACACACAGACACATAGACACACATAGAAACAAACACACAAAGACACACGGACAGAGACACACATACAATCTTGTTTTCCTTGTTGTTCTGAGGCAGAGTGTCACTATGCAGCTCTGGCTGTCCTGCTCACTCTGTAGACCAGGCGGGCCTCGAACTCCCCGAGATCCTCCTGCCTCTGCCTCAGCTTCTGCAGGTGTGTGCCTCCCCCGCCCTGCTGAAAAAAAAAATCTGAATTCGAAAAATCTGCATCGGGGCGTGGGTACGAAACAGACACGTAAATATTTGATTCGTATTTACTGAAACACGGAACGACTGGCAAAGATGGTGAGCGAGGATTCGCAGGGCGTGTGGAAAGGTCTGCCTGGCAGACAGGAGAGCCGGCCTGCTGCCTGGAGGGGGGCACCAGCAGGCTCCAAGGGGAGGGCACGGTTCCCACTTGAGAAGAAGGCTCTGGCGGCAGCTCGGACCTTCGGACCCCTGCCACTGAGGTGAGGATGACACAGGAACACGGGGCCCTCGGAACCGTGGCTCACACTAGGCGGGGGTGCCACGTCTGGGCGTGGCTGGCGCGCCAGCTGGCGGCCCCGAGCTGGAGAGCATTAGGCTGCTTCAGCGTGTGTTTCATGGCGTCTGCTGCAGACTTGGCCTTGGGGTGAGCCGTGCCCAACCTACCGTTTGCTTAAAATCCCAAACGTGGGGCTGCCAAGTTGGCTCAGCGGGTCCAAGTGCTTGCGCTAAGCCTGACGACCTGGTCCGTCCCAGGAGCCACGGGGCAGAAGGACAGAGCTACTCAGGATCATTGTCCTCTGACCTGCGCACGTGCACCACGCCTGGCGAGCTTCACCCCACAAGCACGAGATAGTGAGTAAGTAAACTTAATTTGGAAAGAAACAAAATAAAGTGAATTATTATTTGGTAAAATCATGTTGTTTAATAGCAATTCAGGAACGAGGTCGATTTTCACATCATCAGCACACTGGGATTTTTGTCTCGGGGCCTGCTCCCCCAAATAATATCGTATTATGCTCTGACACCAATAATGCGGGTGACAGTGTGTTGTGACGAGTCTGTTAACTTGAAATATTGAACCAAATCTGTCAAAAGCTTTCTGGGTTTTCGTGTGTGTGTGTGTGTGTGTGTGTGTGTGTGTGTGTGTGTGTGTGTGTATGTGTGTAACTGGCTAAAAAGATCGGAGGCAGCAAGCAAATGCCACAGCAGCCTTATTCTTAAAAACCTTTGTTTCATCATGGAACTGTTTTTTCAGCAATTTGTGCCAAGTCTCTAGCATGCTTAGCGGTGGCTTGCTCGCTTTCTCAGCCGGGGTTGGTAGGAGGCAGGCATCTAATATGCAAACAATCCTTCCGTCTCCTCGCTGGAGAGAAAGAGTAATTATCAACACGTATGTAGAAGCAGGACTTTCTTCAAATGCTTGATCCTCGAACCTTTCTGAGGAAAGGGCTCCTGGGACACGGTCGAGGAAAAAATGATTTTCCGTTCTGGATAGAGTCACTGGCCGGGGCAATATTTTCAGTTACGCCAGTAAAAATGAGGAGGAGAGGGGGAACCGGGCACGAGCAGGGTGCTAGTATGGGACTATTACCAAGGCAGAAATGAGGCCAAAGGGATGAGAAATGCGTGTCTCCTGCCCACCGCATCAGCTGGAGCCTGACCTGGACCCCTTCCCCATCTGAGGTCCACGCAAACCTCCATTTTTCACAGCAGCATTTAATAGTGGACATTAACTTTGCCCTCCTCAAAAGGGCTGACCTGCCGTCCACCCTCCGTGCTGCCCAAACTGTAATCACTTGCTCACGTGGTAATTTGATCAACTAGCCTGCACCTTTTCCAGCCACTTATTGGCCAATTAAGTCAAGTTCTCACTGAGGGGGTCCAGCTGGCTTCAAGTTCCCTGAGATGAGTTGATTGAAGATGCTGCGCAGCCTCCGAGCCCGGCTTAATGATGGAGGTGATGATACTTGTCGTCCTTCTCAGTCAGGGGAATTTGCTGCAGCTGTTGTCGGCAAATCCGTGTTCTGATACAACGAAGCATCAGAACCGCGCTAATCCGCCCTCCGCTCCGTGGCGAGGCCTGCACGGCGGAAAGGGAAATTTAAAATTCACTTGGCATAGCCGAGTGGAAACGACCTTTCTGTGGGTGTGCTTACGCTGTGTCTCGTTGAGGATGCTCGCTTTAGAGGTGGGCTAGGAGGGAGAGAGTGTGATTGATAACCACCAGGAAATGCAAATAAGCGTTCTCTCACTATCGCCGAGCAAACCGCACATCAAATGTTTGAGGTAGGAAAAGCAGCCGCTCTCAGGCACAGACATGGTACCTTCTAAAATATCAGGGTGGGGCTCTGAGGACCCCAGTCATTATTTTTGTATGAAGTGTTACATGGAAGACATGAATCGGAAGAGTTTCTGCTCCTACCCCCTGGACTCGCTGCCTTGAAGTGATAATGAAGACGCGTCACACAGTGACACGGGCCTCGACCGCCTCTCCAAACACTTTCCCGAACACTGACATGTTTTTTAAAAAATAATCATTAAATAATTTGCTTGCTGGCTTCCCCATGTGTGCGTTTGTTCCCTAAACCGCCGGAGCCTTAATCCTGCTCCCTGTGAAGGAAACACTGTAAACACCACTCGGGAGGCTTTGGAGAGCGTTGCAAACGCAGAATACTCCCAAGCTCCGTCCTACCGTTCGGCTGTGAAGTTGGTTTGCAGACTGAGGAGCTGGTTCTGGTTTCTGTATGCAGGTGGCAGCTGTGTCCCTGGTTTGCGCTGTGCCTCGGAGCTGTGGTCCCTCTTTCCGGATGCTCCCCTTTCTCTCAGAGACTCAGATGAGGCTTGGGGGATCGAGGCTTGCGGGGGGGGGGGGACGGCTGGGACTTGGGGTGAGAATTTTAATTCTTTCCAACAAAGCAGGGAAAACAACAGGCCCCGGCAGGAACGTTTTCAGACTGAGAACAGCAAAGCTTAGCTGGACCATGACTCGTTTAACCCAGGGTCCCCATATAACCAAGACAAAGGCTGAGACCGGGGAAGATGCTTTTTCTAGTCAGAGTGATCAAAATCAGGTAGGACCCTGGGGTGGGGTGTGGACCCAGGCAAGCACTGTCTGAGGTCAGAACTCAAATGTCTGGTCATGGAAGGAAACTCCGTGTGTTTATTTTGTCACTATGGGAAAACAATTTTCTAAAGAAGAGAGGCTCCAGTTTGGTTCCTGGTTTCAGAGGCCTCAGCCCCTGGTTGCTAAGGCAGAGCGTTGTGGTGCAATGTGGCTGAGCCATGTACCATGTAACAGTCAGGAAGCTGCCGAGCAGACTGGAATGGAGCTAGGGTAGGATGTGGGCCCAGACCTCCTCCAGAGTGAGAGCTCTGACTTCCTAAGGCTCCTGTCAACCCCCAGCCATGCTGTGAGGGCCTGAGTCACGCCAGCGAATCAATCCACTGCTGGCTCAGAGCCCTCACGGTCCCATCATTGCTCAGGGACACTTTACATCCAAACCACAACAAAATACTTGTCACATACTGGACTCCATTCTAAGGACCCCACATGGACTCAAACACTGAATTGTTACAACTCTATCAAGCTTGTGCTGCCATTTCCCTCACCTGCAGATGAGTAAACGAGACCAGAGAGGTAAACATCTTGTCAGTTTCTCAGCGTCTGTGCCAGGTTCCAACTAAGCAGGTGGGCCCTAGCTGGTGCCTTTCCCGGCTACCTCAGGCTGGACCTAGCCTGTGCCCTTCACAGTTACCTCAGGGGAGGCCCTAGCTGGTGCCCTTCCTGGCTACCTCAGAGGGGACTTAGCCTGTGCCCTTCACAGCTACCTCAGAGGGGACCTAGCTTGTGCCCTTCACAGCTACCTCAGAGGGGACCTAGCTTGTGCCCTTCACAGCTACCTTAGGCTGGACCTAGCCTGTGCCCTTCCTAGCTACCTCAGGCACTCCGTCTGATTTCTCCTGAGCACAAAGCCCTCAGGCACCTCTGTCTACTTTCCAGCATGCCCCCATGCTACTTTCTCAGGCACAGAACCACTGGGCCAGTGTGGTGACACAGCTTTAATCCCAGCCCTCAGAACACAGAGGCAGGAGAAGCTCTGCGGGTTGCAGGCCAGACTAGTCTGCTCAGAAAGTTCCAGAGCAGCTAGGGCTGGCCTTTCCCCTCACCTCCTGAAAAACAGACACTGATGTGAAGGCCAGTCAGCGCCATAACAAACAGTGGCGACAGCCTTCTCACCCCTGCCTTCAGGTGGCCTTAGATCTGGGACTGAGGACCTGTCTGCTGTCTGAGGCGCCCCAAGTGCAGTGCGGCCTTACTTCTGAATCATCCAAATGTTAGCAAAGTGTCAAAGGGTAGAGACTGTGATTTAAAATGAAACAAAATAGGCCAACATCAAAAATTATGAAGTGTCAAGTTGACCTTGAATTCAGTGTCTTCCCAATTCTGAATTCCTTCAAGCTCACTATGCCTCCCGGAAACAGAGGCACAAGCCTTTCCCCACATGCGCTCAGGCTACTGTTGGCGTCAATAGTCTATTTGATCTTACTCTGATACTGTAACAACTGCTGAACAATGCCCTGACTGAGAAGAAATAGTGAAGAAGTGGGGGCTCAGGAAGGGCAGAACCAGACATAGCATGTGCCACTGAAGGACAGGGACACGTGCTGAGAAATGGTGATTGTATGGACATCATAGGCCACGCTTACACAAATCTCGATGATGGAGGCAAAAGTCCTGACGTGGCCTCTGTTGACTGCGGAGACGAAGGGGCTTCTGGACTGTGACAGCACCCTGCCTCACAGAAGTCTTGACAAGTAAATGTGGACTCTAAAACAGTGACGAGGGGCCACAGCACAGCACACAGACGAGACAAACATGCTAGCTCTCGGCAGCATTGCCACGGGCTGAGCAGTGAAGGTTTGAGAGGCCAGCGTGAGTCAGGAACTCTGTGGCGGCCGAGACCTCAGGGACAGAGCCTTCCAGCTCCGCCTGACCCTGCTGAGACTGGAAGATCATCATGAGTAATCGCCATGACTGTCCCATGTGAACCATCACTTTGTCTCAGCTTCACAGAGGACACAGACTAACGCCACTTTCCCTGCGATGGCCTCTCTCCCAAGAAAGAAGACTCTAAATAATCTGAACTTATTTTCATGTTTGTTTTAAGTATGCATGATTTGGACTAGTGTCTCACTGGTGCTTAGATGACAGTTCTGGTTCTGAGGTTGGGCTTGAACACGTCACGTGGTGGAAGTATTTGGGAAGGATTAGGCGGGGTGGCCTCGTTGGAGGAGATGTGTTGCTTGGAGGGGGAGGCTTTGAGGTTTTAAAAGTCCTCACCATTTCCAGTTAGCCCCCTCTGCCTCCTGCTTGTGGGTCAGGTGTGAGGGATCAGCCACTGCCCAGCCCCGCCCGTCTAAATGCTGCCATGCCCGCCACCATGCCCGCCGCCATGACAGTCGGGGACCTTGACCCTTGGACACTGTCGCCTCCCATCAGATGCTCAATTCTACAGCAGTCACAGTGGGTAACATTGTCCAGCAATGTGTTTCCTGCAACTTATCTTTGCCATTAGGAGAGGACTGACAGCACTTTCTGCACTGAGAAATCTTCAGTTATACTAGGCTAAAAGAAACTCTCTACCCAGCACTGTTTGGTAAATTTTAATTTTGAGACTACAAAGTTTTTTGTGTGTTTATGCCGAAATAGTAAACATAGTCTGTGTTTTGCTTTGATATTTTATGCTTTTTTCATTTTCATTTTCAAGCATGCTAAGTGTTAATAGCTGGGGCCAGTCTCAGCAAGCACATTTGGAATATCAGTAGTTTTATGAGTTTTAGGTGGGCACGGTGGCATATGTGCTCTCTTAGGTACTTGGGAGGATGTTACGTTTGTACCCATCATAGCAACATAGTGACAATCTGTCTAAAAATAATGTTTCAGGAAGGTTGGAGTTTAGGCCCGCTTCATTCTCCAGTAACAAAAAGAAGTATGAAGAGGTCATATTTAAAAAACAAACAACAACAAAAACTTTGCTTTTAATTTGTGGAAAATCCATGGACTAGATACAAAGGTACATAGGAAGGAAGGATTGTGTGCTGAGCAGGGGGAAGGGGGGCACTGGGAATGAGCCGGTCTGGATATGATCTGAGTATGTGTTCCGGAGGTTTGTGTGGTGTGGACACACTGAGTTGTGGCAGGTATATATGAGGTGGACACACAGGAATAGGTCCCAAGACACAACCCTCAGGAGACACCACATGATTCCATAGTAGCAGGCTAGTTCTTGAGGCAGACAGTTGTGAGCCCCACACAGTGGACACTGCTGTCTCACTGACCTCTCCAGCCACCAGAATCATAGCCACCTGACATCCAGGATGCTCTGGACATTTGTTACAGCAACACAGTATGGACCAACACAAGGCAGGAATGACTCTAGAAGGAGGCTTTTCTGTCCAAGTGAAAATGACCATGAACATGAAGACAAAACCTGTGAAGACGTTGGAGCAGCTGTGTCCTGAGGGGATTAGAGGCAGGCAGTAGGGGCCTCATGACGTGCTTGATTTGAAAGACTTCTACCAGAAGCATTCCGCTTAGGTGAAAAGTCCGGTGGACATTGCCTTCAAGTGGAGCCATAGCTCTGACCCATACTTCCTAGAACAGGAAACCTTGTGTTCTGTAAAATTCAGCTTCATCACCCTCCATATGGGGACTTTGAAGAGCTCCCTAAGCCATGGGTATAGGTTACATTACAATGTTTTTCCACTTGGAGAATATTTTGGAACTTATTTTGGTTGAAAATGGAAAAAGGAAGAAGAAAAAAAATGAAAGAAAACAAAATGTTATTTTACTGTTTTTGGACAAAAGATTTCACTTTTTCCATTTGGCCATGAAGAATTTGAGAACCTTTATGTCTGCAGACAGGAGCCTAACATAACTACTCTGAGAGGGTTCATCCAGCAGCTGATGGAAACAGATGCAGAGACCCACAGCCAAACAATAGGTGAAGCTCAGGGAGTCTTATGGAGGAGTGGGAGGAAGGATAGAGGGAGCAGGAGGGGTCAAGGACAGCACAAGAAGACCTACAGAGTGAACTAACCTGGGTCCATGGGGCCTCACGGAGACTGAACCATCAACCAAGAGCACTCATGGGCTGGACCTAGACTCCTACATGTATGTAGCAGATGTGTAGCTTGGACTTCACGTGGGTCCCACAGGAACTGGAGCAGGGACCTGTCTGACTCTGAGGATCTCGTTCTCCTAACCAGGCCTTGTCTGGCCTCAGTGGGAGAGGATGCGCCTAGCCCTGCCCTGACTTAATGTCCCAGGGCAGATTGGTACCCATGGGGGGCCTCCCCCTTCTTTGAGGAGAAGGAGAGGGGAGAATGAGGCTAGGGGCCTGTGAGGGGGACCGGGAGGAGTGGACGGGGTGCTATTAGGATGTAAAGTGAATAAATAAATTATTAATTAATTAAAAAAGAGAATTTGAAGACTTGGGCTTTCATCTACCATGGCCAAGTTTGGGTGTGTCTAGTGGCTACCCACCTGCCCTTCAAGTTTTCCACCCATGAAGGGAGGAAGCTGCTTACCCCACAAATATCACTAAAATTATCACACGAGAAGATTCCCGAGGGAGTACACCAGACCTAGAAATCCACGCCCATGTTCATGAACATAGAATGCCATCCTGACGACAGCAGCTAACCTGTGCGCAGACAGCGGCTCAGTGGGCAAAGGGCGCTTGCAGTGAGCTTGACCCCACATGAAGCTAGAAGCCGAGCAACGTCTCGCAGACCTGGCGGTCTTGCCTTCCCCCGACATCACCCACGTGCACACACGTGTACGGTCATTTAAGAATGTGAACTGTGACTTGCAGTGAGCACTGTTTTTTCTAAGAACTTTCCTCACTCCGATTAAGCACATCCAATGTTGTTTAGCTGTCACCTTGTACTCCATGGAGATGGCTAGATTCACGGCACCCTGATTCATGGCATCATGATGGTGAATTCAAAAATTTAAAAAAAAAAAAATTGAGGAGCACTCTGCTTAGAGAATGAGAAAGTGAATTCGTTCTGTGCCTCTAATAAAGGCAGACATCTCCCTGTCTAGACAGCAAAACCTTCCGTAATGGAGAGGCAGACAAACAATTTCAACAGAACCTTTATCAGCCGAGGGGGCACGGGGATGTGTTAGCAGTGGAGATTTGAGACCTTCCTCAAGCTGTGAATTTTGTCCAGTGAAGCTTCAAAGACCCCCCCCCCCACTATAAAAGATATGTGTTGGGACGTTTGGGGGGAGGGGGAACGCGAGATGAAACCTGTGGCCATCGCACACAAAAGCCCAGGGTCCTGTGACCTGCTGAGGTACAGTCAGCACCCAGGGGAGGGAGGAGTAGGCCTTCATGGGTAGATGGAAGGAGGCTTGCTGGCAGAGCGCCATACATCACAATACACATGGATTAAAGACACAGACACCCCAGGGAGATAGTCGGCAGTGACGTGTCTTTGTGTGTGTGTATGTGTGCGCGCGGGCGTGTGTGTCACAAACACAGTTCAAGACCCAGAAAAATAGTTACCTCCTTTAAGTAGCCACACAGCTAAATCAAGGAAGGTTTGTGAGGTTTGCAGCCCTCTCTGCCTAAGAAACAGGCAGTGCCCTGGAGTGTTGAGGGGATTTGAGGGGCAGAAGCACCTTCAAGTAGGACAAACACAAACCCCGTGTGCCAGCCTCCCTCTTAGGTAGTGTATGTGGGGTTTTTCACATAGTGAGGTACCGTTTCCCACAGCACCAAGCATCTCCTTGGTTCTCTTTGAGCTTGGTCCCCACAGCACGCCTACCTCCTACCTGTACGGTAGCACGAGGAAGAGAGGGCTGCTCCATAGCTCCTGGTCCTGCTGAGGGCTTGCACGCCTGGAGGCCTGGCAGGAGCATTGCTGGGTGAGCACACTCTGAATGCTGGCACTGGCGCAGAGGTTCAGCTCCATGAAAACAGTCAATAAAAGATAATTCAAAGTTGCGAAGCTTACAGTCATGTCCAGCCCTGTGCAGATGATTTAAAGACCGTCTAAGAGTTAATGAGGATGAAGAAAAATATTTACTGTCTGAGGCCTGGCCGCCCTCTGCCCTCTGCCCCCCAGATGTTGTGTTTATCGTGTCCGGAGTGCATTTGACTTTGTTATTAGGTAAGATGGTGTCAACTGTTTGTGCTGATAACATTTCAAAGATTGCAAGCACCCTCCATCTTTTCCTGGAGATGAAGGGGAAACAAGGTGATAATTTTAAAATCGTTTTTTGGACGGCTGGTGGAAATGCTGTCTAAACGCCGTTAATTTAATCTGCCCCGAAACTGACAACAGAGACCACCCAAGTTAACGGCAACGAGGGGAGAGCATGAGTCAGAGCTGTGAGGGAAATTCTGTGTGCTGTTCACGCTGCCCAGAGCTTCTCAACCGGAACACAGGCTTGTCACTAACAGAGCTGCCCAAAGTTAATCAAACAATTCTGACAGAAACTTTGGCTAGTTCATTTTGAAAGTAATTTAGGCAACTGTTCTGGGTTTGTTGGTGTTGCTCTGTTCTTCTGTAGGGGCCACTGTGGACTGAGCTTCAACTCTTGTTGACACTCGGCTCATGTCCCCCTCCCCTGCCTCCTCACCACCCCCCTTTTTATTTTTTACTGTTCATTGTTAGGGCAGTGCCTCACAGAAGCCAGGCAGTTCTCAAACTCTGTATAGCAGGGGCTGTGAACACCTGAACCTCTGCCTCCCAGCTTGTTTTTGGGAAAGGGTTTCCAGACCTTGAAGTTCCGATACTCCTGCCTCAGACTTGAGTCGCTAAGATTACAGGCCTGTGCCACCAGGCCCGGCCATGAAAAAGCATTATTAAAAACTGTTAGCAAAAGAGGTTGTTTATGTTCAGACAAACTATCTATAAAAAAAAAAAAATAAATCTGTTGTGAACTATTCAACAAGCCAGGCAGAATAGCTCGGTCCCTAGCCTCAGACTTGTGTAGGCAGGAGTAAGGGGATTGCTGTGAGCTCCAGGAGACAGTGGGTTACCTGGTGAGTTCTGGCCTGTAGATGATATGTACCAACATTAACAAAATTAATCTGCAATTAATAGTCCGATACGTAGAGAGATATTAGAACAGGAAAATATTCACCAGGCTATCAAGGAGCTAATTATGTATAAATAGTTCCCAGTGATTTCTAAGGTTAAGTGAAGTCCATTTTAGGGCCAGTGCAAATTATAGGTGTTTCCAACCTCCCCACCTCGCCTTTGAGACAAGCCACACTTTCTAGCTCAAGCTGGCCTTGAACATGACATCTTCCTACCTGGGTGCTGGGTACCACCATGCTCAGGCAGGTTAGAGTTCTTTGTTGTTGTTTTTTGCTTATTGAGACAGGGTTTTTCTGTGTAGTCCTGGCTGTCCTGGAACTCTCTCTCTCTGTAGACCAGGCTGGCCTTGAACTCAGAGATCTGCCTGTCTCTGCCTCCTGAGTTTTGGGATTCAAGGCATGAGCCACCATCTCCTGGCTGACAGCTTTTGAAGAGGGATTTAAACAAATTAATCACATTCTAGTGATGTTTGCTTTCTTTATAACAATCCAGCATTGGAAAGTTTGAAACAAAGATATAAGAAACATCTTATGTACTTAGATCTTCCTTTAACGTAGTGATAAGAATTGTAACAGTGTATAAGACATAAGGGCTAGAAAGAGCTCAAGCAACAGCTACTTGCCTCTCAAGCAGGGGGGCTTGACTGGAGCCCCAGAACCTACTTCAAGAGTTTGGACAGCAGTGAGCTCCTGTAAGCCCTGGCTGGAGGGTCAGAGGGTAGAGAGGGGCCCTCTGGGGGCTCTCAGGCCTGCTAGCTTAGCCTGCATGGTCAGTCTCGGGCCAGTGAGGAACCCAGGCTGCAGGAAATGATGGGAAGTTCCTCAGGACCAGCATTTGAGGTTGTCTCCTACCTCTATGTGTATGTAGTACGTGCCTAAACACAGGCACACACACACAGACATACACACACACACACACACACACACACACACAGACATGCAGAGACATACAGAGATACACATATACACACAGAGAGACATACACAGACACGCACACAGAGACATATACATACACACAGCTCACACACAGAGATACAGACACACACAGACTCACATACACACCACAGACATGCACAATCATATATACACACAGACACAAACACAGACACACACACAGACTACACACAAACACACAGATAGACACACAGATACACATACAAATACAGACGCACACAAACACAAATAGAGACACACACAGAGACACAGATATACAAACACACACATAGAAATACACACAGACAGGTATTCACACAGACCCCTACTCCGAGGTTGAAGATGCTCAGTGCTCTGCTCGCGAGCGCTTGCTGCCCTTGCATAGGACGGGGTTGGTTCTCACACACACTTGGCAGGTTGAAATTAACTATATATGATACGTATCAACCGAAGACGCTGATTGCCATGTAGGTCAGTAGGACACAGGCAAAAATCTTGGCCCTAGCAAATGCAATTAGAAATTCTGATTTTTTAAAAAGTAAGACAAGTTAATTTTCTGTAATAAACATGATAGCTAATGAATTATGAATGCCTGTTACACATCCGTGTGTCAGCAGCTTGTCACCAGAGCCCTTAGACTTGTACAATAATGATTAATGCCGTCATCTTTGATATGTTGCTGACTGTCAGTCACACACAAAACATAGCTTCATGCGTATCTCCTCGGTGTTATGATGATGAATGTTTGTCAAGGTAAAAGGAAGGAACATAGTTTAACAGTCGTTAGCCTTATTCATAACTTCTAAATATTTAGACACACAATCCACACGTCTCTGCTCGCCCTCTTGCCATGGGCCCTCGGCCTTTAGGATCACTCCCTCAGCCAGGCTGGGCCCTCCCTCCCTGGGGCTGGAGAGTCACAGGAAGGCAGGAGGCAGACCTGTGAGCAGCCCAGGCGGGTTTCACACAGCTTCTCCTTTCTCATGCCCAGCAGGAGAGCACACACACGCCTCCCCACTTTCCCACTGATGGCCAACAATCTTTAACAAGAGGGTGAGCGGCATTTAAAAGTGCACAATTACGGTGACACCTCAACGTGCGTGACTTGTGGTTGGTGTAATTAGTTTTCCGATTCATTAACCCCTGGAATGATCACTAATGAAGAGTGTGCTTGTATTTCACAGGGGACAGTCATCCTGGCCCTTCACTGTCCCAATGTCTGGTTTGGGAAGGAGCAAGGAGGGAAGTTGAGACGCAAACCCATGGAGAGACCCCTTCAAGCTGTGCTCAAAGCTGCCAGAGCGGCCAGGAGCTGAGAGCCAGGCTTTCTCCTCATGGTTGGGGAAGTCAGCTCAAAGTGTGAGCCTCTCTCTCCAGGGCAGGTGCTCTGAGGGATAGCTGGGACCCGGTATGCGTGCTCAGAACACAGACTGGGGCCCTCATAGTGACAGCCAGAGATACCAACTTTCAGTCCTAACGGGAAGGATGATTGGCGACCTTCATCTCATTAAATCCTTTTAGAAAGCCCCGAGATAGGCTCTGAGATCGCCCTCACTTTATGAAAAAGGAGACCGAGGCGAAGCTAACTAACCTGCTAAAACAGGCCATTCTCCTGAGTGTGCCTGAAAGCTGCTGCAAACTGTGGGCGCCTCGGGCCAGCTCCCGTCTCCCACACCCCGGCTGTAACTCCATCTAGAGATAACGGTCTGTCTTCACCCTTCCCTTTCTGTGGGGAGATCTCTTCCTGCCAGACACCTCACTCTGACCAGGAGCATCCGGGGAAGGAGAGTCCGGGATGGGTAGTTTCTGGCTAGAGGAGGATGTGGTGAGATTGGCCTGAAGCACTCCTGTAAGTTCCTAAGCCCCTTCCCACCTTAACTATGCAGGAATATATACAAACTTACCAACTATCAGACGTTTTACAGTACGTTAAAAAGTGACAGTGGCTCTTGTCCCCGTGGAAGGGTACAGCACAGAAAGAGAAGCCTGGACCTAGTGCCATGGCACATTTTGTCTTGGCCTCCCTAGTGGCTAACTCAGGGAGATCATGGGGTCCAGGCGTTCAAGGACAGTCTGGGCAACATATTAGGATCCTGTCTCCTGACTAGGAAGGTGAGGAAGAGAAGGAGGAGGAAGCTGTTTGTGGGAGAACTGAAACTATAGTGTGATTTTTGCCTCGTGCCTAAGATTTGGTACCTTCTGTTGGACCAGAGGAAGGCAGGCATGCCCCTCAGGTTTTAGATGGCGTGACTTTCACACAGACTGTCACCACTGCAGAGAACGCATGATGAGAGGCCATGTGTGAGACGCTGTCTCTGTGAGAGTGGAACGGAACTTAGCGGAAAGAAAGCTAGCTGTCCCAAACACATCAAACCATTTCTTAGTCACCAGAAGCATGCGCATCCCTGACAGCATGGCTGGCAGGCGATGCCAGTAACACCCGCACGGAAGATCCTGGCAGCATGGGACGGGGAGGCGGGGCAAGGAGCGAGGGGACATGGGTGTGCAGCATGAGCTCTGGGCTCAGACCCTATCAAGGTAATCCAGCTTGCTGCCTGGAAACACGCCTTTCTCCTGCAGCAGCTAGAAGAGTCGTAAGGACTAGTAAGTGTCACGAACAAATTAACAGGAGAATCAAGAATGGAACTCAACAACATCACAGCCTGTCTGACATGCTTTTCTTAGAAAGAGAGCACTGCTTGCCAACCGTCTATCTGTCCATCTACATACCTACCTATTTATCTGTCTGTCTGGCCATCTACCCATCTGTCTGTCTGTCTGTCTATCCTATCATCTATGTATCTATCTATC
>NW_026591643.1:617197-624347 GCF_907164565.1 Psammomys obesus | reverse complement strand
ATCTATCTATCTATCTATCTATCTATCTATCTATCTATCTATCTATCTATCTAACATCTACCTGTCTATCATCTATCTGTCTGTCTATTGTCTATCTGTTTGTCTATCATCTATCCATCTATCTGTCTGTCTATCCTATTTATCTACCGTCTGTCTGTCTACCCATCATTTGTTCATCAGAAGTTCAGACACCATCTATCATTCTCCTGTTCTTTCCTTTCCCACCCCTTCATCTCTGAGTCCATCTACTCCTCTCACGACATGCCCTTTCCTTTCATTCACCCCTGCTAGCACAGGAAACTCTGAAGATGGGCACACGCATCTGTTTCCCTTTCTCGAGGATGGGCAGAGAGAAACAGGAGTACTATTGATTTTTATTTGTGTGGGCTCCTAGCTGTGTAAAGTAAAAGGTTTCAGTCTATAGAATAGCATCATAACAGTAGCAAGACCTATGAATTTTTCCAATAGGTAATTCCAGGCTGAAGACAATGTGTTTGAAAAACAGCCTAGTGTGCCATGATATTAAAACAGTAGGCCACAATGACTGTAATATACCGGCTATTGATGATGAGATTACAGACTCAGGCCTTCCAGTGCTCCCCCTTCTGGGTCTCAGCACTCAATTCTGTTGCTGGGGAACCCCCACGGCTGGACCGAGAGACCGGCCTTGATGGTGTAAGCAAGGCTTTTGCTCACATTTGGTGTGAGAACTCATGTGGCTTTGTAAGTACGCCTCAAGCCTGCCGAGGCTTACGTCACCGTCGGAAGCGAGTCCCTAAAACAACCTGTTCAAAGTTAGAAAATCAGATTTCTATGTGCACACCCAAATCTAATCATGGCACCCGCACCTACGGTTTGTCCACTGTATGGGCAGGCTCCTCTCTTTTGCCGAAGGGGAGCGTCAGCGGAGTTCACTAGTTATCGAACTTGTGGGGCACATCTGAAATAGTGTGTCTGAGTTTCCAGCGGCATGCTGACAGACCAGAGCGCTTTGGGAGGACGGCCAAGGCCGTTGACCACGCCAATGCTACAATGTTGCTCTTACTTAATGCCTATTGTGTCCTGTGCTAGGCACGTTTCCCGACTGTCTGACTTTAATCACCAAGTTCTTTTGTTTTTTGTTTTTTTAACCTTTGAGCAGGTTGAAGATTAGGAAGCTCTTGCAGCCAGTGACTGGGCCCTGATGTCAAATCCGAGCTTTTACGGGCTCACTGTGCTATGAGGCGCCTGGGAGGAGGAGCAGAACTGGGAATGCCTGAACTGATCAAAAGAAGCGGATGGCAGTTTGCGTGTGTGCTCAAGCGCGTGTGTGTTCCGGTTTGTGTGTGGGCATATGCGTCTGCACGTGTGCATGTGTGTGAGAGTGAGTGTGTGCATGTGTGTGGGAGTGAGTGTGTGTGTATGCACCCCATGCATGTGTTTACGTGAGGGGAGCAGGGATTGATGTCTGTATCGTCTCTATCCATATTACCTGATTTTTTTACATCAGGCTCTTTCTCGAGCTTTTATTTTTTCTTTCTTTCTTTCTTCCCACTTAAAACATTGTTTTGAGACAAGGTTTCTCTAGAGCCCTGGCTGTCCTGGAACTCATTATGAAGAGCAGGCTGGCCTTGAACTCACAGAGCTCTGCCTGCCTGGAGGTGTGCACCATCCCGCCCTCCTTGCCGCAGGGTCTTGCCGTGATGTTGAGTTGGTGTATGCTGCTGGCCTGGCTGCCCAGTGAGTTCCAGGATCCACTCCGCTTGCAGCACTGTGGTTAGAAATGGGCACAGCCACGTCTTGCTTTTCTGTGGGTGCCAGAGATTCGGGGCCTCACGCTTGTACAGCAATCAGTTTACCCACTGGGCCATCTCCCCAGCCCAAAGGGTGGAAGGCTTTATCCCACTTTAAAAAAGCTCTCATCCTTGTAACTCACAATTCAAGTGAAAGCGGGAAGACCTTTATTTCAAGAATGGAGAAAAGATTTCAAAGCTAAGGTAGTTAATGAGCACAATGGAACAGATTTTAGTTTCTATTTTTTGTAGAAAACAAAACCCAAACCAAACTGCCTCTTATGCCCCTGATTTGTTTTAAAAGTTCACTCCAGATGTTAGTCGTTGTCTTGTTCATGTGACTGAGTCTCCAGAACTATGCGAGCCTTAGGCTTGACATCCGAGCTCACACGATTGTTTTCAGGATTCTGAGAGACAATGTACTGGAAATAGTTTGCAACAGATCACGATACACACATATGAGGGAATCAGTAAACAGAAAGAGAATGGTGGACTTCACTTCTCCTCGGCTTTTTTGAACCTATATGATCATACGGATCCATCATGAAAGCTACTGAGTCAATCAACATCTGTGAAGGAAACAGGGACACAGCACCCAAGGCTGCCAGGATTAGTATTATGATTAGCATTATGCTCTAGTATTATAAATTAGTTTTCTTATTTGTGAAGTCTTCCTCAACTTTGTGGTCCAGGCAATATAAATGACTTTTAGCCTCTGGCTTGGGGGAGGGGGAGTGGTCATTATGCCTCAAACTCACGATGCTGACTCAGGATCCATAGTGCTGGGATTACAGGCGTGCCCCACTGATCATCCTTTGATTTTTTAAAATAAAAACATGCATTTTCTGGTCTTTAAATTAAGGCTTTCCTCCTCAGAACCCCCTCCCCTCTGCTCCTTCCCCACCCTCTTCCCCTCTGTTCCTTCCCCACCCTCTTTCTCTAGCAGCTTCCTTCTCCCCCTTGCCTCCTGCCCTTCCCTGGCTTTCCTCTGCATCCCTATCCTTTCCACCCATCCCTTGGCTCCTGCCTCAGCAAGTACTGGTTCAGGATGCCCTTCCCCACCCCCCTGCAGAGTGAGACTGTGTTCGGGTTCCCTCCACGGCGCCCAAGGCTCTGTGTAGCTCCGCAACCATTACACTTGTCAACACCCTTGTAAATTTTTTTTTTTTCATTTTCTGTAGCTCATAAGGTCAAAAGGCTTTCCCCATTTTCTCGTGACAATATCCCTAGGAACATAATGACGTCTCATTCAGGCTTCACGTGAAGCATAACGTCCTTGTTTTCGATCAGCCAACAGGACCCCACTGACCTAACGGCTTTCCCAGGATCTCAGGAGGCGAGTGGGGCCAGGCACCACGCTCATCTCCCCATCTTCCCAAGATGCACCACACACCTCACGTTATGGCCTTTCCCACTTCTGAGCAGGGAGGAAGATGGTGAGCTGCCATCCCTGAATGGATTCACTGACACTCTTAGGGTTGATAGAGCAGAATTCACTAAACATCCAGCCAAAGCATGCGGTGAGGAAAAGAGCAGTGCTCCATGGAGGCAGGCGTAGCAGAGGTGGCCTTTTCCTCGTCCACGAGGGTGGCTGCTTAGCAAGAGCAGGGCCCACGTCTTACGATTCAGATCATGGAGAGGCCAGACCATAGTGGGTTTTTTTTGTTTGTTTGTTTGTTTTCTGTGCAACTGAAAGAAACCTCAAGATTATACTGCAGACATATCCAACAAACCTTAACCATTGATATATCTGTGGAAGTCTTCTTTGCACTTTAGAAATGAATTTAACAGTTTCTGCTGTTTCTACTGACATGAAAGGAGTACCCCTAAAAACATAAGCCAAGTTTAGCTATACAATCTAGTTCTGTCCTCCTCTGCCTAAGAAACTACCATGGGCTAGCAAAGTGCAACAGAACAATCATTGCACACACGCACACACACACACACAGACACACACACACACACACATCTGTCAGACAGGGAAGATGCATGATTGGTTTTAGCAACTATCTCTCAGACTGAAACCAATACTTCTCTGTGTGTGTGCACGCTTATGTGTATTTCATTAGTTACTAATTCATCAATGAATCATCTAGTGTCTTTCCTACAAATCTTTTCCTGAGGCAATTTTCAGTGTCATAAATAGAGAAAATTATCAACTGCATCTGCAGTTTGTCTCATTATGAGTTGAACAAAGTCTATGAAACATCATTGTAGCTGGAGCACTATAATAAAAGAAACAGCCAAAGTCTCGAGTCATGTGAAAAAACAAGGGCTAAATTAAAGTGTTTGCTCATCCATCACTCCCCACAGTGAAGAATAGTGAGGAGTGAGCATTCATCTGCCATTTTCTTCTTGAGTGAAGTGAAAAGAGATAACTCACCTCTCAAATGAAGACATATTTTTCTGGGAATCAATAGCCGTAGATTATATTGTTATGCGCGTATGTGAGTAACCGTCTTTGACTATGTGTCTGTATTTCTACCTGCAGGTGAAATTTTGAATACCTGCCCCCCCACCACCCACTTCTTCTTATAAGACAGGATGTGAGGTAGCACTTCTTAAATCGTGGCATACTTAAAACTTATGAGGATGTATAAACACGATCGTTATCGAAGTGATGATTCTAAGTTGAGAATCAAGCTAACAATCCAAGTTTTTTGAAAATATCCAAGGTCAGAAAAGAAAAGAAAGCGTGAAAGAAGGCAAAGTAGGGGAAACAAATCTCACAATAAAAATACATTCATCCGTGAGCATCAGAAGATTCATACACGAGAGACCCTCAGAGCGATGGTGGAAAAGGTGGTAAATGCAAACCCATTGCAAACTAACTCTCCAGAAAAAGACAGTTACATTTTCTATCAACATGAGCACTTTAGACCGTATTTCCACCTGTTCAGATCAACGCACATTTTCAGTTTTAGAAGGTGTTTGTTAACTTTAATTTTAACAAAAATAAAAAGCAGTGTCGAAAATTGAACGCTGACAAATTTGACTTGAAAGGACATGAAGCTCCAGGCAAACGCTCTGCCTTTGCCGAGTGTTCGTCGACTCACTAAAGTGACAAAGCTTTCGTGAGGGTTAGGACGCACTTACACACCTCATGCCAAGCTTCACAAGTGTGCACCACTCTCAGAAGTTACATTGTTATGGAAAATGACGAGGTCCAGAGGGACGGTTCAAAAGACAAAGGTGCTTGCCGTCAAATCTGATGCCCTGGGTTTGATCCCACTGCTCTTGTGGTAGAAAAGAGAGAAAACCAACTTCTGCAAGTTGTCCTCTGACCACCACACAGTGCCGTGGAACATTCACACACACATCAGCGCACACACACACACACACACACACACACACACACACACACACACGATCATACAAAAATAAGCAAGCAAGCAAGACGAGGTGGGATTGGAGAGACGGCGCAGGGTCTAAGCACATACTGCTCTCCGGAGAACCAGAGTTCTGTCCCCAGTGCCCACACAACCTCCTGTAACTCCAGTGCTAGGAGCATCTGATGCCCTCTGCTGGCCTCCACGGGCAACTGCACTCATGTGCACACACCCACACAGACTCCTAACTTGAAAGTGATAAAAACACATCTTTAGAAGTAAATGACAGACCTAGAGTAGTGCCTCTACGTGGTCCATCATATTCCTTATGGCATGACAACTGGAGGGAGCCAGCTTACAGAAGAGCCAGGATTCTGAAGTGCAGAGGGCTCCAGCCCAGACAGCACTGTGCTGTCATCAGAGAAAAAGCCCCACACACATTTCCAATGATAAATTCCTTCTATAATGGCTGAGTGGGTGAGCACAGACATTTTTTTTGGTGGGGCTTTTATAAACATTTGTCTCTGGGTTCTTGCCCATTGATGCTCTCCCTGAACAGATCCTGAGAAGCCCTGGAAGTGGGAAACCTTCATTTAGATCCAGTCTCTGAGTCCGGATCCACTCCTTGACAATGATAAGAAAAAGAAAAACCCAAACATCCCAAGCCAGAAAACTCCTGGCTCCTGAATAACAGATTAGGCACCTCAATAAAACACTGTAACCATGGTTTGAGGCAAATCCCCTGTTACACAGAAGGTCAGAGGTCAGCCAACATGACAGGAAACCTGGAGCATATTTTTCACTGGCCAGGCTTCAAAGTGAGTTTTAAATTTTGTCAGACATGAAAAACTGCTGCCAGATGGTGTCAAGGTAATTCCCCTCCGTGTTAAAAACACACTTAGATATGGTCGGCAGTCAAAATTAAGTCATTAGTCCAAATACAACCCGCACCTGGCACCGTTCCTCCTGGCAGTTAGGGATCCACGGTCAGGGTGTCTGCACCTCCCCAGGTGAGATGGTCTCCGGCTGACACTTAGCCCACCACTGACACAGCTGGGAGGGAATGGGTGTCCAGCTGTGGCTCAGACCAGGCAGCAGGAAGGCAGCCCCGTGTTCCAGGATTCGACTCCG
This sequence comes from Psammomys obesus, assembly GCF_907164565.1. Lineage (NCBI taxonomy): Eukaryota > Metazoa > Chordata > Mammalia > Rodentia > Muridae > Psammomys > Psammomys obesus. The sequence continues at coordinate 618,115 of NW_026591643.1, read as the reverse complement.
TGCCATCCCCACCCCCTCCCTCTTAGCTGAAAGAGCATCAGCTCCAACATTTACTGCTTAGTTTTTGTTCTCTTAGGGTTTCCCTATTTTTCACATTTATTTACTTATTTGTTGGGGGAGGCAGAGCAGAGGACAGTCGTAGGACTCATTTTTTTTTTTCCTCCACTATCTCTCAGATCAAACTGACATCTCTGGGATTTCCTACAAGCCCCTTTACTCACTGAGCCCTCTCTCCCTAAATTTTAAGTCATCATATTCTGTGGCTATGCTTCATTCTTCAATTAACTAGAAACGTAGTGCAAACGTTTGGAAACTCTTTGGATGTGAGAAACCGTTGTCTGGTAGTTCACAACATTTTGTGAAGAACGGAAAGGAAAAACAGACGATGAGAAAAGAGTAATAAAATGTCCCCCCAAAATTAATGAGAGAAACACTGTGTTACAGAGCACAAGGATAAGTCATTACGAATTAATTCGTGATGTGTTTGGTTTTGAAATTATTTTAGAGCTTGAATCACATTTAATGGTGCAAGTACTGGTTCAGCTCTGGTCTATTGTGTTATTACACCGGACAGATAGAAGACACAGACTCTAGATTTGTCTGGTTGTTAAAATGGAAATCACAGGCTGTTTTAAAATGAGGACAGTTTGGTGTTGGTTGTGTCTGCATGTGCATTACTCCTCCGTGCTGAGGGGCCTTCTGCTAGAACCATGCTGGGTATCTTGCGTCCTCCCTGCACGTAGCTGAGGTTCCCGTTTCCCCCACGGGCTCTGCCTGCTCATCACCGCAGAGGTGATTGTCAGCCTTGTAGTAAGTCTTCCTATTAGCAAGTAGCCAAATTGTGGGAGTTCTGGTTTCATTGCCCAGGGAAAAAAATCTGTGTGGCTAGGACTGTATTTCCCCCACACCTCAATGAAG
>NW_026591643.1:604697-612197 GCF_907164565.1 Psammomys obesus | reverse complement strand
CGAAGCTGCCTGCCGGGGCGGCGGTACCAGCTCCCTGAAGGAAGGGAGCTCCGGGCCTGGGCGCACAGCGCGCTCCGCTGCCGCCTGCACCCCCTCCCCCCTGCTCTCCCCAGGCCCGAGCGGGGTGCTCCAGGCGCGGGGTGTCCGCCGCCTGCCCCGGACATCTCACCGAAGCTGCAGAGGAGCAGAACGGGGCCTGCGGGAGGGGAGGCGGCCGCGCCGAGGGAGGGGAAGGAAAGGCGGATTTCCCGGATTGGCATTTCTCCTAACAGAGCTCTCTCCTAATGGTATTTACTTAACTGTCTCTGACAGCAGTTCGGAGCACGGCTCCGGTAAACAGGCTCTCTCCTCCTCGCGCCTCCAACTGCCTGTCAGCTCCTAAGCCAATCGCAGTAATAACTGGATCACTTTAAATGTGGCTAAACAGACGCCGGACAAAATCAATCTGCCATGTGCTGGCTCTGAAGGAAAGCTCTTGCCCACTTTGACGAATTGTTTCCAGTCCCTCCAGCAATCCATAACTCGCTCCCTTTCCTCCTCTCCCCCCCCCCCCCCGGTTTCCCCCTGTCTCCCCCTCTTCCGGAGAGCGCAACCCCCCGGGTCTCACCCTTCCTAGGGGACTCCAGGTAATCCGAAATGGCACCGACCCTTCTCATCCTCCGATTACCTCTCTGAGGCATGAACCCGGGACAGAAATCACACATCAGAAAACTGGCCGTGATTATTTTGCAATGCTATCAGCACCAATCAATCACGCTCGCGGCCTAACGCTGGAATGCCCGGCGCGGCCCGGGACGCGGAGCGCAGCCCGCCTGACTGACAGTTTTGGTAATTAAGTGATTGTATAGACCTCTCCGACTGTTCTAACAACCTTGTCACGGCCCGTCTGCGGACGGAACAAGCTGAAATCAGTGTGCCGCCCCCCCCCCCCCCCCCCCCCCCCCCCCCCCCCCGCTCTCTCGAGCTGCTCTGGCCGCGTGCTCACACCGGATGGGGAGCGGGCATCCGACCAAAGGAAGTGGCCGGGTTGGTGGAGGAGGTGGGCGGACCAAGTTGGCACCTCCCAGGCCGCGAAGACCCCTCGGCCTCGCTGAGCCCGGCTGTTGACCAGGGGTGAGGCCCCGGCCAGGATTCGGGGCGCCTGGGCCTCCGAGCCTGGGCGGCCAGCCGTGCGCCCCCGGGCACGGCGGGCACGCAGCCGCGGGGCGGCGGTTTCCGCCTGGCTTGGAGGCCGGCCGGCCGGCGGCTCCGTGTGAATGTCACGCGGCAGCTTTGAATAAAGGGACGCTCCGGCGGGTGGCCGGCTGCCCGCTGCCCTAGCCGGATCCGCCTCCCCCTGCCCGGCTCGCGCCTCACTCCTCCGCTGCTCACAGACGCGATGCATATTCAGAGCGAGGGGCGCCCGCCCGCGGGAGGGGCGCGGCTCCGAGCCCCACACCCTCGCCCGGGGCTGCCGCAGAGGGCGGCCCGCACCCAAGCACAGGCGAACACCCGAACCCGCCGCCGGAACGTCCTTTGCGCTCCCACCGCGGAATCTCAGAACAGAGGCCCAGGGTGGGGGGTGGGGTCGGGGTCAGGGATCCCAGGAGCTTCGGGTTGGGGAGAGGCAGGACCCCCAGCTCCGCCGGCCCAGAGGACCCCGCTTATTCTAATTCTTTCACTCGGGAACTCCCAAACATTAAAACCCCGACCAATTGGAAATACACACACAAATGGAGGAAGGGCAACGAAAATCAATGAGGGGAGTTCAAAGCGCTAGGCCGGGGGAGGAGGCTGCCGCTGGGCGAGGGCACCGTGGTGCCGCGCCGCGCGGCAGAGGTCCAGCCGTGTGTGTGTGTGTGTGTGTGTGTGTGTGTGTGTGTGTGTGTGTGTGTGTGTGTGCGCGCGCGCGCCTGTGTGTGTGTGTGTGTGTGTGTGTGTGTGTGTGTTGGGGTGAGGCAGCTTCACACCCTAAACCAGCCCTCTCCCCGCCGATCTCCCCGCCGAGCCTGCCAGGCGCCTATCCTCAGAGAGAAGAAAGTGAGTGTGGCACATTACACACCATTAGGGAGACACTACGGTTTTAATGTGGCCTAATTAGTGCCGCTAACCGAGCAAATATTATTATATTGAATAATGGTGATACGGTGAAAATATTAATGTTTTTGAACTTTGCACAGGGGAGCAGTTCTCCCGGTTCTCCCGGGACACCCCAAGCAGGCTCAGCTCCGAGAGCATCTGCGATCGGGCGCCCCTGGGGGGGAAAGGCGAACCCAGGCCCAGCTCACTCCCGCCTGAGTCCTTCCCAGCACGCAAGCCCTCCTCCGGCCACGCCACCCACCGCACACCGCCCCCAAGACCCTCTCCCAAGTGTGTTCTCCCCCCCACCCCAAATGAGGCTAAGCAGAGGCAAACCAGCCTCAGGTCCGGCGGGGGGCGCTCGGTGAGCGTCCAAATTCACAGCCCCCTCCTCGGTACCCAGTGTTTTCCTCTCGGGATTCTGGTGAAAAACGGGCAGTCAACAATTAGGGAGCGGGAGGCTGCTCAAGAAGGGAGTCTACGCCTTCATCCTTAGAGTTAGCAGGGCCTGGCCGTGGAGGAGCCGGGTGGGAGGCGTGCGCGTGTGCGTGTGCGTGTGTGTGTGTGTGTGTGTGTGTCCTGGCTACAGAGGTCAGCACTCAGGGAGCACTCACCCTCTCCCCGAGCTCCGGGAGACAGCTCGGAGGAGGTGGTGGTGTTTTGTTCTTAAAGCAGGCCCCTCTTTTCCCGTTTTGGGACACACCCGGGGCAGGTGGGCCTCCCTCTGGGGTGGTGCGCCCGCTGGGGGTGCCCTCTCCCAGGCCGCGACGCCTGCTTCCCCAGCCCACCCGGCTGTCCCTGCAGCCCGAAGCGGGTTTTGTTTTTAGCTTTTGTTTTTATTTTTTTCCCCTGTGCAACCGATCCCTTACTCCCCAGTGGGAGCGATTGAACTACAGACGCCTCTCCACCCTTGCCCAGTCCCCGGGGCGCGGGCAGCCGCTCCGCAGGCGTCCATGCCAGGCCCGGCGAGGAGGGCTGGGAGAGCCGCCCCCAGCCCCGCCTGCACCGAGGCTGGAGACGGGGCGGGAGCTTCCAATTTGTTCCGGTGATGGTTCTCGCTTAATAAGGCGATTGATTAGCGCTCAAAGTGCCGTTTTAATTAGTGGCTTGTTAATTAACATCGTAAATGAATTTCCCCTCTCTGACTGGCACAGGCCGCCCGGATTCCTTTAACCTCAGGAACTGAGCACCTCGGAGAAGCGGGGTGGCTTAACTCCTCCAGGAGCTGCTCTTCAGTGGACAACGGTTCAGTTTGGAGTGAAATTAATACTTCTCCGCAGTTTTTAATAGTTCTCCCTAGTTTTTCCTCCTGTTTTCACATCCTAGGCCTGCTAAGATCCCCCAGTCTTCCAGAATTTGGCAATCTAAAAAGGGGAGAAAAGCAGAGGGAGGGCGAGGAAAAGGGGGTAGAGTGTTCTTTTGGGGGGTTGCCGGGCTGTCTCCTGTGCAACCTGCCTCAGTTTCCAGCTTGTGGGTCGCCAGCGGCCTAGTTCCGGGTCTGGCTGCTCTGCTGGGGAGAGATCTCTCGGCATGGGGCCAGCCTCGATCAATCCGTGGAGGCCTTTGCTCGACCTTACCTTTAGCTACCGTAGAAATCTTTCCGTAGCCTGCGACTTGGGGTGCACCCCGGGGTCTGTGCCTGTTTCTGCCATAGAAATCTTCCCGCTGTTCCGAACACCTCCCCCAGGTGAGAGTTCCTGCCTTCTGTGGCGCGCCAGAGGTCCCACGTTCATTAGGACAGTTTCCAGGACACGGAGCGCCTACCATAGACCGCACGGCCGGTACTGTTTGTTAACTAATGTGCGTGGAATGGAGCGGGTGAGAAACTAGAAAGAATGGCCGGTGCGGACCGAACACAGCTAAAAAGAACTGGGCCTCAGTGGTAGGAAAGGTTCAAAGCCTTGCCAAGGAGCGCTGCAAGCCGGCAAAACAGGCCAGACTTGCTCCAATCCCGCCTGAGCTTTTCCTCCGAATGCCCCGCGGGCCACACAGCCAGCCACCTTCTGGGGCACGCACAAGTGTCTGTCCCCGCTTGCGGCTTTAATGTTTCGGTAAAGCAATAAATTTTGCAGATTTTAGGATGCCAGAACTACCTCCCCAAACTTCAGCTCTCACAGGGTAGCATTTTAACTCTTTTCTGTCAGAATAACTTTGTCACTTTTTCTTTTCATTTTTACCTTTGTCCCTCTGCTCCCAGCGTCCACCCTCCCTGTTTCAGTCTGAGGCCCAGACTGAAGAGAAGACTCAGTTTTGTTGTTTTCGTATTTTTCTCTTTGATTATTTTTCTGAGCAAATGCACATCAAAATCTTAAGCTGCTGGAGATTATTAATAGCGTATAAAAAGAGACCGCAGCCTCCCGCAAGGGTCCAATCACGAGCCGGCAAGGTCACGCCACGGTTTCGGAATCAGCCTTAGATCGTGGAGGGCCTATTTGTGTCTCTAGCATCTTTTGCAGAAAGAAACAATAGCAGGTTTGGGGTTCTTGGCGCCGCCCAGTGGAGAGAGGGCGCGCTGCATGGAGCTCCTGCCGGAAGGACGAGCCGCGTTCCAAAGGGAGAAGAAACAACAGTTTCAAGTTCGCCGCAACTTGGTGGCGAATTTCATCAAAATTAAAATCCACTTAAAATCTGATGCTCCGGTTTAGAAGAAGCTCAGAGTTAGACAGCAAGCGCGGACCAGGGAAGACAGACTGCGCACACAGCCTAAGCTTTGCGTCTGGGTGGGTCTTTGGGTGTTGGGGGAGGCTTCGCAGTCGATTAGCGTTGATGGGCTCTGCGCAGTCAGGAAGGAAGTGGGTTCGCCGTTCGCACTGTTAGCAAATAAACTGTTTCCTGAACAACAAATTTAAAAATCTCTCCCAATTCAAGAATTTTCTTAAGAAAAAAAAAAAAGAAGAAGAAGAAGAAGAAGAAAAAGAAAGACAGTGAGGGTCTGGGATTGGGAGATTATCTTTAAGTTTATGTTAATTTAGGACATGCTTTTCTTGTATTATAAATCCAGTGGGGGGAAATCTGAGGCTAAAATTCAACAAATTCGCTTGAAAATATTTGGCCTATTTTCCTTTTCTTCTTCTTTTTAGACAAGCTCTCTCTACATAGGCGGGGGGGGGGGGTTCCTGGAAACTAACAACGTAGACCAGGCTGGCCTTGAACTCTGAGGCTTGCCTCTGCTTCCAGGATCCTGGGGTTAAAGGCCACGCCCCCTGAATGTGGATTTAAAAACAAAGATGAGAAGTGAGCTACCAAACGGCTTTCTCAAGAGACGACAGCGGAAGAGAAATGTGTCTGTGGTGGGGAGGAACCAAGAAAAGTTAGAGGAAACCCAGCTCTGAGGGCCTGGGCCATTACGTTTGTCCCCTTTGATTTTTGAGGACATCAGTCACGTTTGGTGGGACCCGATTCAGGGGCGTGCATTCTCTTCACCGCAATCGCTTCTCAAGCCTAAGCGCTACGGTCCCCAACCAAAGAAAATCTGATGTTCACTGTCCTTTAAAAATATACTCGGAGCCATTCACAAGGTGGGGCCTACTGAATTTGCTTTAGAGTCCCTGAAATGGGAACCCTCAGCCCTACACACACACACACACACACACACACACACACACACACACACCCTCTCTTTCTTCCTCTTCGGATTCCATTTTTTCCTAGGGTCGTCTCCCCACCGACTCCCCTGCCAATGTTGCGAATTATTCCAAGAAAAACACGCCGGCGACCCGCCCCTCACAAGCTGTGCCACCAGCCTTTGAGTCATTGTAGGCGTTGGAACAAAACAAAAACAGGCTTAAATGAATTATTTATCAAGGTCGAGAATAATTGATTTGTGCAGCGCTGTCGGTGCTGGGTTTTAAATGTTTTCTTCCCTTCCTTCCTTTCCGCAAGCTGACTGTGAACTGGGCCCCTGGCCAGAAGGAGCTTCATTTGGGGCATTGTTGGGGGATGTCAGAGTGGGAACCCTGAGGAGAGCTGACCAGGGAAGGAAGCCTTCCGTCCTGTCTGCAGGGTCAACTTTGCTGGAGGAGGCTCAGGGTGCAGGCCGCCCACCCGGGCCGCAGAGCCCGCGATGGGCCTCAGTGGGAGCAGGCTCGGCCCGTGGTGGCATGATCTGTGTGAAGGCTTAGCCTGACCGACGGCTCCTGGGAGGCTATGCTGGGCGGGCACCCCGTTCTCGCGCCCAAGGCCGCTTTCCGGGAGCTCTGAGGCTTCAGCCCAGACCGGCCCGTCCCCAGTGCGGGCCCAGCCACGTGTGCAAGCGGGTCCTGGCCGCCTCCGGCCTCCAGGCTCTGCCCACAGCGCGTTCTGGCTTCAGCTCTCCGGCACCAGTTTCCCGGTGCACGTCTGCTCCCTTCGGAGACGGGAGAGAGCTGTCTAGGTGGAACCTCGGTCTGTTTGCAGAGACCTTACGACGAGAAAAACGACCGTGGGAGGGTAGGAAAGAGCTCAGCACTCTCTAGGAATAACGCAGCTCCACCCCCCAGCCTCGGATCAAAGGTCTAGGTGTCCCGTGCAGGGACCGCCGCCACCTCCTTCCGACCTGGGACTCATACACTTCCCAACCGGAGGAAGCAAGATCTCAGGAGGCAGTGATAGAAGAAGAGAGAGACAGGACGGAAAGAGGGAGGGAAGGAGGGAGGGAGAGAGAGAGAGAGGAGGAAGGGAGAGAAGGAGGGAGGAAGGAAGGAAGGAAGGGAGGAAGGGAGGAAGAGAGGAAGGAAACGAGGGAGGGAGGAAGGAAGGGAAGAAGCAAACAAGGGAGGAAGAGAGGGAGGGAGGGAAGAAGAAAGGAAAGAAGGAAGGAAACGAGGGAGGGAGGGAGGGAGGAAGGAAGGAAGGAAGGAAGGAAGGAAACGAGGGAGGGAGGAAAAGGAAAGCGCACACAGCCTCAGCTGAGCCCAACCCTTTCCTGACATTCTCCACCGTCACAGAAACGATGCCAAGCGCGCAGATTCATAAGGTTCTTAAAAATGGTAATTTGGAGTAAAATGTAACTCAGAGAACTTTGAATCATTCATTAGCACCTTATAATTACTCCGCTAATTAGGTTGACACGGCACTTAATCAGGAGTAATGCGCCCGTCCTGTCACCGGCGCTTCCCATCACTCTGACATTCAACAAGAGGCAGGAGACATCCTAAGGAGGACCGCGAGCGGGTGCCCCGTGCGCCCCGGGTCCCAAACCGAGAGGGACGGTCTCCTTCCCAACCCTACGACGTGGCCCAGCGGGGAGGGGGCAGGCGAGCGAGGCGGGCGCAGGCTGTGGCCCGGCCCCCGCGGCCCCCACGGCCCCCCGCAGTCCCCGCAGCGGCGCAGGAAGCCGCGGCCGCCCGCGACTCGGCAGAACGCCGGGCCCGGGCGCTTCCCCGGCTCGGGAGAAACGAGGGCCGCCCGGAGCCGCCCCGGCGCGGACCGGAGCCCCGGCGGGGTGCGGGGCCGCGGGCCGGG
>NW_026591643.1:599449-604297 GCF_907164565.1 Psammomys obesus | reverse complement strand
CGGGGCGCACCCCGCTCCTGCCGCGGCCCCCGTCGCCCCGCTCTCTCGTCTTCGCGGGAGAGGGAAAAGTTGAGTCGCGAGTGCACAAATCGCCAGCTCCCGTTCTCCGCCGCCTCCGCCCGCTGGCTTCTCTTTTTTCTTTTTCTTTTTTTTTTTTTTAAGCGGTGGGTGTCAACGTTTTGTGGTTTTGTATTTTTTAATTTTTAATTTTTTTTTCGGTGTTTTGTTTTTCCGCTTGGCACCTTTGCCTTGCCGGGTGCCGGCGGCGGCTGACCCGCGGACTGGCGCGGACCTCATGGTGAAATGACGGCGATGGAAGGGGCCAGCGGGTCGAGTTTCGGAATAGACACGATCCTGTCCGGCGCCGCTTCGGGCAGCCCCGGCGTGATGAACGGAGATTTCCGCTCCCTCGGAGACGCGCGGGGCACGGATTTTCGGAGCCAGGCCACCCCCTCCCCCTGCTCGGAGATCGACACCGTGGGCACGGCGCCCTCGTCCCCCATCTCGGTCACCTTGGAGGCCCCGGAGCCGCACCTCGGGACGGACGGCCCGCACCACCACCACCTGCACCACGGCCACCCGCCGCCGCCGGCCGCGGCCCCCGCGCAGAGCCTGCAGCCGTCGCCGCCGCAGCCGCCGCCCGCGGCTCAGCAGCTGGGCTCGGCCGCCTCGGCCCCCAGGACTTCCACCTCCTCCTTTCTGATTAAGGACATCTTGGGGGACAGCAAACCGCTGGCGGCCTGCGCGCCCTACAGCACCAGCGTCTCATCTCCCCACCACACGCCGAAGCAGGAGGGTGCCGCGGCGCACGACAGCTTCCGGCCGAAGCTGGAGCAGGAGGACAGCAAGACCAAGCTGGACAAGAGGGAGGACTCCCAGGGCGACATCAAATGCCACGGTGAGTCGCCCCGGCGCTGCCCGGCCGCCGGTGGACAGGGGTCTGGGCGTTCGGTTCAGCGACGCACCCCAAGTTTAGTCGGTTGGGTTCCCGCCCCCACAACCTTCACCGCCAGCCAGCTCGGTTCTTTGTTTTACTTCATTTGAAGCGTGCTGGGAGGAGAGCGGCGGCCGGGAGAAATAGGAGGATGGGAGACACTTTTCGTTGAAAGCAGGCGCGGAGCTGAGATTGTCACTGTTGTTGTTTTGTTTTGTTTTTAGCTGAGGCCTTGCAACTGGGGGGGGTGGGGGGGTGGAGAAAACTGATAGCTAGTTGTGCTCGCCTAGGTCTGTGAATGCAACCTGAGGCTTATTTTTTAAATGCAAATGCTCCCCCCCCAATATTTTTCGAATGCCACCACAAGAATTGTCTGATTTGATGTTGGGGGGAAAATTCCAACGTTATTACAGGAGCAATATTTTTACTAGCTGGTGATTAATACAGAAAACAAATCTGTTTTAAAGATTAAATTCCCCTCTTCTGGCCCTGTACAATAACAAAATATTTATGAAAATTAAATTTTGTGGAATTGAATTTTTTTTTTTTTTTTTGGTAAAATCAATATGACAATGGAAATTGTCCTTTAACACACTCTGTTTTCTTCTTGGCCAATTTCATGAGTAACTGTTCTGGTCTTTACATTGTATAAGAGTTTTAACACCCAGGGAGATTTTTCCCTCTTTACTGAAAGTTATTATTATTATTATTATTATTATTATCATTATCATTATTATTAATTCCTAATTCTCTGGTGGAGATTGCTGTCTAGAAGGTCGGGTACTGGCTCTTCATTTTACAGCTTATACATTAGCATAACAGTGCCCCAAACAGATGTACAGTCTGGCCTGGCGATTTTTCCTTCACCAACCTCCCCAGTGGGTCAATTAGAGAGATTATTGTTCTTCCTGCAGGGAGGATCAGGGAGTACTGCACAAACCGGTACAAACAGACAGGGACTGACATATCGATTTCCCAGCATTTCTGCAAAAAACCAAAGTTGACAAATAGAATCCGGAAATTTCTGCGCTGTCACCTGGATGGACTCAAGTGTGCTTTGAGCTCAGCTCGTGTCTGGGCGACACCCTGTCTGTGAGGCTTGGAGAGGACCTGGTACAGGGCAGGCCTGCACAGAGCTCGAGGCCAACATTTTCCAAATGCATCCGAAAAAGAAACAAAGGCCTCTAACTTGCAGCTAGCAGGCTAGCAGGAGGAAAAAAAAAAATAAATAAATCAGAGCGGCAAGATGCCTGCTTGCCATGAAAACAGAATAGAAAGACTTTGGAGAATAACAAATCAAGAGCATCCTTTTGAAAACAACAAAGAGGGTGCACGCCATCTCCTCTCAAATCCAAGGAAAATAGTGTAGATTATTTACCCTTCAGCCCAGGCAAGGGTAGGCGATGTGAAAATGTGTGCTAGGCAGGCATGCCTCTCTTCCCCGGCTCAGGGTGACTCACGGAGCCTTGTCCCGGTTTCTTCCCTAGGAACAAAGGAGGAAGGAGACCGGGAGATTACAAGTAGCCGGGAGAGTCCTCCCGTGAGAGCCAAGAAGCCTCGGAAGGCCAGGACGGCCTTCTCAGACCACCAGCTCAACCAGCTGGAGCGTAGCTTTGAGCGGCAGAAGTACCTCAGTGTCCAGGACCGAATGGACCTGGCCGCTGCCCTGAACCTCACTGACACCCAAGTCAAGACCTGGTACCAGAACCGCAGGTGAGCAAAGCAAAGCTGCGGGTGCCGCTGTCCAGGGAATCTCCACACAGCTGTCTTCCCTCCACCCCCTGCATGCTGGGGGCAGGGAACCAGATGCCCCCGTGGGTGCTTTCAGGAGGCCCTTAGCCACAGCCCGGAAAGAGAGAGAGGAGGGGCACCTGGAGTTTCGATACTTTTGTGCTCTTAACATTTGGTTCTTTCCCATGTGAAACTTGAGCTTACCAGAATGCCCCCATTTCGTCCTGCCACACCTCAAAGCGAAACCTCCCGGGAACTGACGCGCAGGATGAGCCTGTGTGTGCTGGGTACCCGCAGACATGCCACAGGCTGGCTCCGAACGTCTGCAGCAGGCCGCATGACCTACCTAGGGAAGTCCCCACAGAGCCAACACACCAGCCTTGGCTTAAGGATCAGGCAGTTGGGAAAGCCAAGGTCCAAGCCTACGCTGCCATAGCGAGGCAGATTAGGGCGCCCGTCTGGGTTAGAGTTGGCTGGGAGGCCCCAGCCTGGAGAATCCAGTGTGGGGGGGAAAGGGGGTGTCTGTCCCCTGTACCGGCTGCTTCTTCAGTCTTAAGGAGAAAGGGAGGGAGAGGAGCCAGACCCTGTCTTCCTTCCAGCACCGCTTCCCTAAAAGAGCCAGCAGGAAGCCCCTGGCCTCGCCCTGGTGACTAGGGCCAAACTTGGGCAATAGGAGTGGAGGAGGTTGTGTCCTGTTTGCACACCTGGCCCTGGCTCCCTCGGCACAGTTCTCTGCCCCCTCTGTGTTTGGGTTCTAATCGTTCGTAAGTGGGGTTGGAAAAGCCCGTCCAATCGTCATCTTACCATAATTTTCTGTCTCATTACATAGGGCTTCAGCCACCCTAATTCTGTCGGAAAACATTAGTGTCATTTGTAGCCAATTTAAAACCGGCGACGTGTTTATTAATTTGGCTGGAGCTGCTGGGTGCGGATGCCCCACCAGGCTGGCCTTCCTTCCCAGGGCATTTGAGTGCAGCAGCAGGGGGAGAGGACGCCCAGAGAAAGGCACCACAGGTTTCAAGCACTCCTTTCTCTTTAAGGAGGAGATATCTTGAGAGCGAGTCCTCCCATCTAGCATGGTCAGGGGGTACTTTCCCTGGGGAGAGCTCACTCTCAAAACGAACTCCATTTTTTAAACCTCGTCGCCCTGCTGCCCTAAGCCTGAGGTGCTCGCTCAGACACGAGGAAGAATTGTCCCCACAGCCTTGCGGAGTCCAAACCTCGGGTCTCAGCCGCCCTTTGTCTCCGGTTTGGGTTTCCTTGGGTGCGATGGGGTGGGGGAGGGGCGGAGAGCCAACAGTTCAGATTGCTGGTCAGAGCACGCTGGGGGAGACTTGGGGGGCCAAGGGAAGACAGCCGGTGGAGTGGTGGGGACTCCTTCGGCCTCCGGAAAGTTGCAGGACGTATTTAAACCGTGGGGCGGGCACCCGAGCAGAGGAGAGAGGCCCGGGTAGTTTGAAGAAGCAGGTTTTGGGTCTGGGCCCTCCGGAGAGCGCCTGGGCGAGGCGGGGCCGGAGACGCGCCTTCGGGGCTCCCGGGCCGTCCTCCCGCGCCCGCCCGCCCGCCCGCGCCCACCCGCGCCCGCCCGCTCTCTTGCAGAACCAAGTGGAAGCGGCAGACCGCGGTGGGCCTGGAGCTGCTGGCCGAGGCCGGGAACTACTCCGCGCTGCAGAGGATGTTCCCGTCGCCCTATTTCTACCACCCGAGCCTGCTGGGCGGCATGGACAGCTCCGCGGCGGCGGCGGCGGCCGCGGCCATGTACAGCAGCATGTACCGGACTCCGCCGGCCCCGCACCCGCAGCTGCAGCGGCCGCTCGTGCCCCGCGTGCTCATCCACGGCCTGGGACCCGGGGGGCAGCCGGCCCTCAACCCTCTGTCCAACCCCCTCCCCGGCACCCCGCACCCCCGGTGAGGAAGGGGGACGGCGCCCGGGCCGCCCCGCACCCGGCCGGCAGCGACGGAGGCCGAGGACGAAGGGGAGCCCCGGGGTCCCCCAGGACCAGCGAGCCCTCTGCTCTCCATCTGCCCGCCCCAGAGGCAGAGCTGCAAAGCCCCCCACCAGTGTGACTGGCCAAAATACTGACGCCAATGAAAGCGTAACCAGTAAGTCGAAAACATCCACAAAACCAACCCTCACAAACCGACGTTAGGGACGAGCGGAGGGGAGGGCGGGGGGGGGGCCG
>NW_026591643.1:582381-599349 GCF_907164565.1 Psammomys obesus | reverse complement strand
GGGGGGGGGGGGGGGGGGGGGGGGGGGGGGGGGGGGGGGGGGGGCCGAGAGGGGCGAGAGACGGGCGGGTGGAGAGGAACCTTCTGGCAGAGAAGGGTTGCTGGACCGACAGCCGAAGTTCACCCCCAGCAGAAGGTCCGCCTGGACATCCGGTCTGCCTCGGAGCAGCGGAGCGTGACGGAGAACTTTGCACTGATTTCTCATGAGCTTTTTTTTCTTTTGGAAAAGTGGCATGCTACATAGTATGAAAAAAATGTACATTTGAAAGACTGAGTGATAAGTGATATATCATATTTATTATATGTTGCCCAAGAGAGAGTCACTTATATACGTCAGTAAGAACATGATTCTTCTTTTCATGTCTTTTTGATTCAGTAAAATAAATGCTTAGACAAAAGTATAGATTTTTTTGTGATTGAAAATTACAAAAATAAAGTTTATCTTTTTTTAACAAGCAATGAAATCCCAGGGAGCTGATTTTTACTTAAAATAGCACTCACCGTTTATGGAACGCTTGGGCGCGTAAAATCTCCCTTGAGTAGTGGGCACAAAATCCGTCCGGACTCGAGGCTGGCTGGCAGGAAGACGGCTCCGGCCCAGGCGCCCGCCTCTTCCGAGCTGTGGAGACCTGGTGTGTGATGTCCGTTTAAAAGAACGGTTTAAGGAACGAGTACTCAGCTAAGTGGGCAGCTGACTTGTCCTGCTGTTAGCGCTCTTTCTGGGGCTCCGAGGGTCCGGGCGCTGGCCAGCGAAGCCAGCAGGGGCCGGCGGCAGGCGGACACTAGCTGGCCTTGCAGCTGTTCGGCCGCCCGCGGCTGGTCGCCCGCGCTGCTGGACAGCCTGCGAGCGGGAGGCTGCGGGCCGGGCAATTAGGGCGCCCCGGGGGACGCCGGGGGCCCTGCTAACAAACCCTTGTCGCCGCTTTGATCCTTGCCTTCTTAGTCCCCAAAGGCGACCTTCCAGCTCCTCACCTAATGAGATGTGCTTGGATCCACTGAGCGGGAACACGGCCTCAAACTCTAGCCGAGGCAGGCTTGCCAAGCCTTTTATCTGTGCTTCTGGAAGGGCTGGCACCCACAGTCAGAGACCCTGCCCAGCGTGCAGAGAAAGTGTGTTGTGTGTGTACATGTGTGTGTGAGAGAGAGAGACAGAGAGACAGACAGACACACAGAATGCACGGGAGACAGGGCCTGGCTGTCCCTTTACCGAGTCCAGCACTAAGGATTGCTTTAAGAAAATCTGTAGGGCGGAGGTCCGGCTGGGCCCCGCCTCAGAGTGGTCCCTGGCTGGCGTCAGGTCCCTTCACCAGCAGCAGGGAAAACCCAGCCTGTGTGAGCAGTGAGGCACCTCTAGCCCCAGTCCCGTCCCACTGCTCTGACAAAGAGGCCAGGGAGCCAGCTACCCCACCTCCAGACCTGGCCTCTAACTTTGCCTGGTGCTTTCAACTCTGGTTTTTTTTTTTTTTTTTAAATGTAGCGACGTGGGAATTTCAACTGAAGAGGAGTGGGCTGGAAGAAGGAAGGCTGGAGGAGAGTGCAGGGAGGAGATTGCCTCGGGCGCCTGGCGCTGGCCCGGGCTAATTAGGGAGTGGCTTTGCAGATTTCCACCGAGCTCGTCAGCTGAATCAAAAAGGCCCTTTCAGGATTCTAACAAGAATCTGGGCTGGCCCTTCTATTTTTTGCCTGCTGAGCTGGGACAAACTCAGACAGCTGGGCTTGGCGGGAAAGGGGACGTCACTCCGTCTTGCCTGGGGACTCAGCAGATTCCCCCTTTCCACCTTAGCTTTGGTTGTATTTTTTTTTTTAAATCAAGTTTCAATAGTTCCTGACGATTTTCCCAGGCTGCAGAACCGTTTGCTGAGGTGTGAGGGCGCAAAGCTTTTGCTCACGCTGGATCAAAGAGGGGGAGCCAGGGACACACAGGGTTCCTGAAAGAAGCCACGTAAAGAACTGTTGGGTTGGAGGTGTTTGAGCAAACCTGCATACCCAGGCCAGGCCTTGGCCAGTGGCCAGCATTCCTCACTGGGGAGGCAGCCCGGCTGGTTCACGTCCAGCCTGACGTGGACTCCATCTGCGGTCAGTGCTGGGGTACCTTCCCCCTGACTGTAATTGTCCATCTTTCTGTATAGTCCTCTTAGTTGAGAACGCCCATCCTTTCCTGCACTTGTTTTGGTTTCTGTTACTCGCTGTTCTGTACAGACAGGAGAGTGGGTGTTGCAAGAAGAATTCTGCCTGGAAGAGAGCTGGGTACCAAGTTCTTTTTTCTCTTTTTCTTCTTCAACATGGCTGCATGTGCCCTAAGATTCAAAGCCGCCAAACTACTGCTTGAAAGTCAAGTACAAACTAGTTCATTCCTTTACAAGGGGTCCCTTTGTGCTTCCACGCCTGCCCAATTACGTTTGGGAGATGGCTAATAGGTAAGGATGGAGGAGCAAGTCAAAGTGTCCTCACAGGAGACGTGGCTGGTTAAGGACTTCCCTGAGGGGCTGTCGCTGGGGCTGCACTCCCCGTCTTTCTTCACTGTCCCGCCTCTCTGAAGGGCAAACTATGCCTCGTCTCTGGACTGATTAAGTAAAGTCTAGACAAACAGAAACTCCTGATGGCATTCTTTGCTTCCATCGGAGCACAGGAAAATGGACTTGTTTCAGAGACGGGCTTAAAACCCCACAAAGGTCCATCCCCAAGGCTTTCTGGCCTTGGGATCAGCCCGGGACCCTGGCAACACAGTATAAACAGTATCTGCTTGTTAAGAAAGGAGTTAAACTTTCTGGCCAGCCGCCAGGCTTTGCAGCCCAAACAAGCTGTTTTCCAAACACTGCAAAGTAACGCTTTCTGCTTGGCTCCAGCCCCAGCAAACATATTTACTAACCTGTATCAATTTATTTTTGCTCCCCCTCCTTTGGAAGGAAAGCCTATACGGTGGCAAACTAGACAGCCAATTTCCTGTGTTGCTGTAAAAGCAGCTTACCCTTTAACAAAGTCCGCCCAGGCCTCCCACCCCCAATTTGCCTTCCCCTGGGCCACCTAGCAGGGGAGTTTGGTGAACCCCTACCCCTTAAACAAGGCAGCTTGGAAGTACTTTGGTTTGTTAAGTCTTTAACTTTCTAAAAATGTTGGGGAAAGCCCTCCCCAGGGCTAGGGAAACTCCAGCGCCTCCTTAAACCACGAGGTTACAAAGGAAACCCTGGAAGAAAAAGCCAGGCAGGGCTTGAAGTCAGCAAGGTCTGCCCTCACCACTCATGGGGAGGTCAGGGGCAGGTAAAACTGGCCTTTCCGCTGCAGCTTTGGATATTTGTTGGGGGATAGCTGTCCCATCCCGCCCTGCGACCTGACCATCTGACCACGGAGGAGTGTGGGCACGTGGGCGAGAGGCTCCCTTCTCCAGGGCTGACCTGCTGGACCCTGGATGGACCTGGATGGACTTCTCCAGGAGCCTTCATTCTCTCAGTCTTTGTTCAGTCCTGCTTTCTTTGGGGAGGGCATATAGTCCTCGGCACCACTGTGTCTTTTCTTTTTTCTTTTTGAGTTGGGGCCCGGTGCCCAGCACCTCGCCACCGCGCCTCCAGAAGACCACAGGCTCCCGACTGAATGGGAGTAGGGTGCAGTGAGTGGGTGCGCTCCAGGGCAGTCACTGGCCTTTCTGGTTGGGAAACCAGCCCCACTGTCTTAGGGAGATGGGAAAACTCAGGAGAGACCTTTCCCTCGCCTCCTCCTAGCTGAGATGTGAAGGCCTCTGTCCCTGTTGAGCTTTGCTGGCTGCGCCGCCGTTCTGCTCCCTCTTCTCTGCCTCTCTCCTGTCTGTCCCTCCTCACGGCGTCTCTTCCTCTCTCCTAGCACCACAGACAGCTCCCAAGTCGGGCAGTGGAGCGGGAGGCCAGGCAAGCGGCACCCGGCAGGGCCGGGGCTACGGCGGAGGGTGGGGGGTGGGGGCGGGGTGGGGAGGGTAGGGTGGGGGGGATGGGTAGGATGGGGTGAGGTGGGGTGGGGTGTGGGGAGTGCGGCTCGCGGGGGAGGTCCCGGGCTGAGTACAAAGAGCCCTCCCCGGCCGCGTTTCCTGATTAACTCTAAGTCCAAACAGGGTCACATTCCAAAGAGCGCAACCTTCAGATCAATAAAGTAATCCAACCCCCGCAAGATCTGGGGGTTAGCGGCGCTCTGCCCCATCAGCTCTTCACCCCACCCGCCCACTCAATCGGTTCTTAACCGCTGCCGCCGAGCCTCGCGTGGAAGCTGCCTCGGCGGCTCTCCCTGCCTCGGTCGCGCGTGGCCTCGGCCGCTCGCGAGCCAGGAACACGCGCTTCGGAGAGAGGCTCAGAGGGTCGCCCCCCTAGAGGGCTGGGGGTCTGCAGAGCCTCTCCCTTCACGCGTGGGGTGCTCGGGGCTCTTCGCGGCCCCCGACGCTCTCATCAGTCACAGCTGATGGCGTGGGAGGAAAAAAAACCGGGGTGGCGAGCGCGAGGTTGGACCTGATTTGCGAGGAACGGGGCCCTGTCCCTCCGCGCTGTCCCCCCCCCCCCGCGCTGTCCCCCTCCGCGCTGTCCGTGGGAGGCGAGGGCCTGGCGCCCCCGCCCCCGTCCCCGCAGCGAGGCCTCTGTGCCGGCCTGCCCCCAGGGCGGGTGTGCGCTCGGCCTGGGTGACCCCCGTCGGGGCGGCGCGTCCGGGGAGGACGGTCCTCGGGACGGCCTGCAGCAGCGTCTCCGTCCCTCCGAGCTGCGGCGGGGATGGGGAGCCGCTCTCCACCCCCGCGGGGAGGACACAGCCAGCTTGGCAGCGCTCCGCTCGCTCGCTCGCTCGCGCGGGGACCCACCTCGGGCTTCGCTCCCCGAGGGCTCGGGGCGCGCGGAGGCTAAAGCTTCCTCTGGTGCTCGGAGGTCACGTCGTCCTCCCGTGGCTCCCCGTCCTCCCCCCAGCCGGGCGGAGGTGACGGAAATGTTCCCGGGAACGAGGACCCGGCCGGGGGCTGAGCAGTGAGGATTGCCCACGGTTGTGGGCTCAGGCACCTCGGGGGCCCAGGGGGGCTGGAGGCAGGGTTAGGCCGTGTGTGCAGGGAGGAGGAGGGCGTGCTTCCTCGGGGGCGACGGAGGCTGGGTGCCCTGGCGGAAGGCAGGCTGTGGTGAGCACGGCTGGCCCAGAGCGAGCAAAGGCTGTGCTCCCACGGCCCCGCGGAGGCGCCAAGCCGCGGGACAGTCTCCGCGGGAGCAGGCCCCTCACACAGAGCGGAACGGGCCTGTGCCCACCTCGTTTTAAACGGACTTGCTAACGGGTTTCATTCGATTAAAAATTGCCCTGATAGAACGTTCGGTGAAACCACTAAGCCCATTTCTAAACTTCTTGAACGAGCACTCGCCTTCCGCAAGCTAAGGCAGGAGGTTCGAGTCCCGGGGTGGGCGACTCAGGACCACGCGCACTGTAACGCGCTGCTTTAGCATCTGCCCTGTTTTTCACACGAATGGTTCGTCAGTAGACGCTTGCCACTTTGTGCCATTAAGTTAGGGTTTTAAAAGGGGCATCGGTGTCCTCGCCCGCCTCGCGTGAACGCGCCTGCGGCGTCACTCCTGTGGTTAAAGCGAGTGTCGCATCTCCTCGCCGCGCGGTGGTAATACGGACGCACCCCGCCGAGCACTTCCGCCTTCTCTCTGCCTTTGGAATTTCTGGCAGTCCGCGCGGGAGAGGTCCCCACGAATCCCTGGGTCTCCGTCAGGGCTGGACACCGAAAGGCGGGTTCTGGTCCCCGCCTGGTCCCCGCCTGGGCCCGCCGGTGCGGTGGCTGCGCTCGCCCCGCCCACCTCTGCCTCGTCCAATCAGAGCGCAGCCGCCGCGCCCGCTGGTGTCGGTGGCAGATTCCGGGCTTTTTGGCTTCCGTTCGTTTGAGACCCGGCGAGAGGCTACCTTGGTGCTCGAAGGAGGCCCAGACTTTCTTCTCCCGCTTCCCCCTCTCTTCCGTTCTCTTATTTTGTTTAAAATCTTTGCTCCCTTCAGGGCCCAGAGCATGCCATCACGCCAAGTGCGCGTGTGCCACCTGCCTTCTCTGGGGTCTCATCAGCCCCGGCAAAAGGCGCAGGTATTTTCACATACCCAAAGAACACCCACCAAGACGCTTCCTGGGTTAGAATGGCCTTCCCACCTCCCCTGCGCAGGCAGAGAGGGCTGCCTGCGGTCCTGGGGCTGGAGGCGGCTCTGGGGGCCCCTGGCGAGCCCCTTCGCTGGGAAGAGGAAAGCCTGGAGACCCAGCGAGGCTGGCTTGCTCTCCATCTCCCTGCTTGGTTTTGTCCCGATTTTAACTTTGCTGTTGCAGATGTGTGGGGTGTTTTCATGAGGGCAAAGGTGGCCGGCTAACCATCCCTCTAGAGGGATATGAGAGAGAGCCTAGAGTAAAAGTTTATTGGCTATTATTAGTTTTTGGATTAAGGTCTTGAAAAAGCAGCAACTATGAAAAACACGCCCCCCTCCCCCCCCCCAGGCATGGGTCATCCCTTAAGGTTCGTGGCTGTCGCTTGGTTCCGCTTGGAAATTTGGCAGAAGAACATCCGGCAGATGGCTGCAATCAGGACTGATCTTGACCCACACTCAGAGCTGGGAAGAGCCTCAAGTTCTCCGGTTGGATACCAACTGGAGCCTCAGGTCTTCCCACAATGTATCTCCTTAAGAGTTAAGAGTTTCCTCCTCTCAACCCTGGTTTCTCCTCCACCCTGACCTCCAAGGTAGACAAGAGAAAAAGAAAAAAAAAAAAAAAAAAAAAGGAAATAACAATCTATAGGATTACAGATGACCAAGAGGCTAAGACGAGGCCTCCACCTACCTACCACAGAGGAAATGGAGACTTTGCCTTCCTATGGTGAAAGCAATGCATGCCTGCTGTGGAAAATTCTTGGAAAAAGAGGGAGTGACCCTTGAGAAAGCCACTTCCAGCATTTAGCTTATTATTTCCGGTTTTGTTTACTGTGCATTTTCTACAGTTGTGCATATTTCAACCTTTGGGTTTTCCCATATTCAGGCACTTCTCCCTACCCTTTAAAACTCTCTGTTTGTATGGTGTCTGATCCATAATATCCCTCCCATGAATGGTGTCACCCTTTCTCCCGCTGATGGACATGTTCTGATTTGTTGTAGTATTCGGGCCCAGCCTAGGGTTTGCACGTGCTAAGCAGGCGCCACACCACCAAGCTTTACCCCCAACCTTATTGCGGGGCATTTAAAAAAGCTAATCTATTTGTCCTTCCGTCCGTCCATCCATCCGTCAGCTATCAGTCATCTATCTACCTATCATCTGTCTGTCTAATCAACCTGACCTAGTCAACCTGATCTGATCTGGTGTGTGACACAGATGCCACAGCACACACTCAGAGATCAGAGTCTAATGTGTGGAGTTGGTTGATTGTCTCTTCTCTCTGCGAGTTCGGGACTGACCCTCTCCCTGTCCCCGATTGCTCATTTGTTTGTGTTTTTGCTTGTTTGAGACAAGGTTTCACTGTGTAGCCCTGGCTGTCCCGGACTCCCTGTATAGACCAGGCTGGCCTTGAACTCACGGACCTGCCGCTGCCTCTGCCTCCCGAGTGCTGGGATTGAAGGAGCACCACCACCACCCGGCTGAAAATTTTTTTTTTTTTAATTTGTGATAAATAGTAGTTTAGTGAACATAAAAACAAGATTTTGGTTTTTAAATGGCAGTGGGAATTGAACCCAGATCTCATGCATTGCGACAGGCACTCCAGCACGGCTCAGTCTCACCAGCCCTGAAAGCCGTGTGAGTCTGGTGTTCATGTCTCAGCAGGTGTTCCGCCTCTTTATTGGTCTTGGCTAGAGCAGAGGAAGAGGACTGGCGAAGGAGAGCAGCTCCAGAGGGAGGAGAATAACTGGGGTCTCAGGGAGGACTGAATTGAGCTTGAATGGGGAGCCCAAGCCAGCTGGGGTACAGGAGGGAGGAAGTGAAAACCCCGAGGACCGTTTTGACGAACACAGATTTCAAAGCTTCCTAACGTTGCTCTTCAACCTGATGGCAGAGCAGGTGTCCACAGAGAGGAAAAGGGACAAAGGAGCATCTCAGCAGCGTGCCTTCCCGTGTGTCTGAACATGCGTGTATGAGTGTGCGTACGTGTGAGTGCGCATGAGTGTACACGTGTGTTCGTGTATGCGTGTGTGCGCATGTGCCCATGTGTGTGTTTTCTGAGTTTCCAACGGGTGAGTAGACGCTGTGTCTTCCGTGTCTTCTTACCTGACATGGTTGATAAGGACTAAACCTGGGTTAAGGAGGGAAAAGTAAAGAGCCGTAACCTACAAAGAAACGTGAGTGTGCGGCGGGGGCCGGAATAAAGGACTGAAACGGCGGTGGTTCAGCCTCTCGTTGCGTGACACACGTTAGCGGCACGGCAGAAGTTCCAGGAGAGCTGTCTTGTTCCGTGTCTCCAGGAGCCCGTGTAGGGTACTTTAATTGCCACATTTTCA
Organism: Psammomys obesus; assembly: GCF_907164565.1. Classification (NCBI taxonomy): domain Eukaryota; kingdom Metazoa; phylum Chordata; class Mammalia; order Rodentia; family Muridae; genus Psammomys; species Psammomys obesus. The sequence continues at coordinate 590,908 of NW_026591643.1, read as the reverse complement.
AACCGCTATAATGGTGGGGATGTCTTGGTAATTACCTTAATGAGATAACACCTTTCCTTCCCTCAACCTACTCATTATCACGCCTCTTGTTCAAATTTCAACTACAAAGAACTACACTTGTAAAAAAAAAAAAGTCTGAGATGTATTGTTCAGGTCTCATCCCTGTAAAATAATCACATTGATACCTTAAACCACGGAAGAGCGGCGACACACGGGCAGATCGAGTATGTTAAAGAAAAGGCTCGGGAGAAGTAAACTAAACATCTGGGCGCCCTCTAATTATTCTTGGTTGGATTCTCTGCCTTGACCTACCGTGGCGCCGAGGTGCCAACATGATGAATTCGCAGACGCCGGGCTGTGAAGACGCGCAGCTGCAGCACGGACGGGCTTAGGAAGGGCTGTAACAGGGTTAGCTACATGTGAAGTGCGAATTGAGATTTTTGCAAAGAGACTGTGATTGCAGATGGCCAGAATGTTGTCCCCTTGCAGGAAATCTTGCTATTATTGTATAGTGGTCAGACAGAGTGTGAAATGACTTATTACTTTTCTTTTATTCTTTAATGAAGTTGGTTAGAGCGGCACTGACGCTCTAGTCAATATTAGTAACGCACACACATACGAAAACCTATACGACAGGTGCTGAAATATTAAATATTTACTTGGTTTTGCCGCTTTCTCCTGATTTTCACGAATATCCATAGGCAAGCAGAAGCGTTTCTCCTCGTATAGACAAGTCTGCGCTGATCCGTGTGTCTGCGCCACCCTTATTATCTTATATAAACATCACACAAGGCCCTGATGGACAGAGAGGGCTTCAATGGTGAGAAACTCTTACAGCTTTTTAGATGTTAAAAAAAAAATGCTACAACGCTTGGGCCTCATTTCTTCATGGAATTCGGATTTGAAATTTTGTTGGATGATTTTGAAATAATCAGTTCCTCTCTGTCTGTGGCGACTGGAACCAAACAGTAAAAGCCCAGAGTGGCTGCAGCTGCTGGCATTGTTAGGGGCATTTGGAAGAGCAGATCTCGCTTTCCAGCCTACGGTACAGAGCACGCATCTTTAAACTACCTTGCTGTGAGCCTGTAATAAAAATGTTCCATTGTTTCCCCAAATCGAAAGAACAGGAAGACACTGGCTTAGGAGACTTGGTACTACGATGTCAAGAATGACCCAGACGCTTCGTCTCCCCCACAGCCCGCTCTTGCCCACACACGCGTCTTTTCGGACAGCACCATTTGTGATCCGTGTAAAGCTCGTTTTGTGGAGGTCGGGGATCATGTTAACTCTGGAATGATTTTATGTGGTGTATAGTGTTCACGAGCTCTTTCCTTGTGTTGGCTTTGTGCTCGACATACAAGTAGTGAATGTTTAGGTTTTTTTTTTTTTTAAATGGAAAATCTAACATTTTCCCAAGAAAGAGTATTTGAATTTATTTGCATTTTCCGTATTGTTTTAGAGTTACACCAGGATGAAAATGTTTGCTTATTGGTTTAGAATATCTACAGAGTCAGACAGCGAGCCGTCTTCAGGTCAGTCCTTACACACATAGGGACCGTTGGCCTAAAGAAATGGTCCATATTTTCTGCCTGTTCTCTTTCCTTCCTTTGCCTTAGTTTGCACAGCAGACAGAAAGACTTCCACAGCTGTGCCATTCCTCATCAGCCAAAAGCATAGTGCCACTTACAGTTAGTTAGGTGGAATGTGGAAACTGATCCCTTCTTCTTTTTCTTTTTTGTTTTTGGTTGACAGTGTTATCTTTCACTAGGGGCATTTTCATGTGGAGGGGCTTAACAGCGGAGTGAGTGTTGGCGTTTCTTTCAAGGTTTTTCTATGGACACTCCTATGGGGTGCCATGAGAAAGGCCGCTTCTGCAGGAACAGACTCTGCCGGCTATTTTAACTTCCTGTTTGCCACAGCAGTTTCAGGAAAGATGCCCTTCTCACGCTGCTCACGCTGCTCACGTGAAGGCTTTGGCAGTGCTGCTAGGGAACGCTGGTAACGTTAGGGATCTCTCCCTGCTTACTTTGAGCTCCCAGCATCCGGTGCTGTGGCCGGCTTCTGCTCCACTAGGACTGGCCCCGTCACAGCTGTATGAAAAAGGGTGCACACGACAGTCTGACCCTGACATTGTGTGAACACTTGATTCAGTGCTCTTAACTTCTAGGCTTTCAAACCCTGACCTGGTAACTGTCGCCCCAGCCTCGTAGGGAGGCTCTGCACCTCAGCATCCACATTGGAAAGCTTTGGGTCTTTCTCCTCAGGAGGTTTTCTGCATTCCATGAAGACGGTACTCGCATCATGGATTCTTTTCTGGCGGATAGTTTTACCCTTGAACATTCCTTTCTCTCTCATTCTAGGACGAAAGCCATCAGTCCTCGTGTTGAAAGTTCTTAATGGCATCTTTTGCAAGGTGAGACGCCTTCCTTAAGGTCTGGCCAGGAAACAGCACGACTAAGCATTGACTGCGCAGTCAAAAATAAAACACCTTCCTCTCTCCTGCTCACATGCTGGTTTCTCATCCTAGACTCGTGTCAATAGCATTATTCTATACACCCTTTGGCGCCTAACTAGTGCTTTAGTACCTAAAAGTGCCTGCGCTGTGTCATGTCTGTGTGTTAAGTGCACACGTAAGTCCCATGCACACCTCTTTGTCCCCGAGTTACTCTTGGCAAAGGTTGACCCTCAAAAAGCTCACGTACTTGGACACGAAGTCACAGGTGAATGAGAACTGATGTGTGCAGATGCTGTTGATGAGGTGATGGGCAGTCCTTGGTGGGAGGAACCATGTATGACTGGACACTGAATTTTAGTTGAAAATTCTAGGAGTACAGGGGCTGGAGAGATGGCTCCGAGGTTAAGAGCACTGGCTGCTCTTCCTGAGGACACGTGTTCAGTTCCCAGCACCCACGTGGCGGCTCCCACCTGTCTGTGACTCCACTTTTAGGGGACCTGACCAAACACCAACGCACGTGAAATAAAAAAAATAAAGTAAAGAGAAAATCCTAGGGGTGCAATGTGTATTTCTCACATCGCTCGTGGGGATGCGGAGTCAAATTTTTGAAAACGGATTCTGTCGGTTGGTTTTGCGTAGTGGATTTCAGGGCAACAGCAGCAGCAGACAGAACCTCACCAGCGCTGTGACATCGGTTTTCTTCTGATCATCGCCAGCCTCTCTCCTGTCCGCAGGTCTGATATGATGTGATTTGTTTAACGCTGGTGTTGTTATGGATGTGTAGCGTGGAGAGACATTCATGGAATCACCTTCTCCCGAGTTCCGTACTTTCTAAACACGCTCCTCCTGAGCAGAGAGCGGGCAGATGTCAAGGCCCCCCCCACCCGTTTTTCATGGGATACTGTATTCTAAATTGCATTGGGGAGTAAATTCAGGCAGCTGTACAGACCTAGAAGAGAAAGAGCAAGACCAGCAGCTTAGTAAGGATACTTCTAGCTAATGACAACTGGAGGAAGAAGTTGTTAGGAATTTAATAGGTATAATTCAAAGAGTAAACAGAAGCGTCAAGACTTCATGGTTAATGGTACTATTGAACAAGCTTGTTGGAAGACACTGCTAATAAAAACAACTTTTAAAGTGAGGCTATATTTAGCAGCCACCTTTTGAAGACGCTCCCGGCACCGCAGCTCTGGGTGGCTTAACGCATTGTTAGCTGGACTCTGTAATGTGCAGAGCAGAGGACGACAGCTGCTCTCTCACGTCGACCTCGCATGTCCAGACTCTGCATCTTACAACACCCGCTCTTGAAGACTCTCGGAGAATGGACGCACGCCAGCAGGGGAAAATCTGCAGCATCTTGTCAGACCTTATTCATGTGCTATTATTTTGTTGAAAAGACATGAAGATGGGAAGAATTAGAAACCAGAAGAGCTGAAATACGTTATTAATGAATCACATCCCAAACACACACGTAGAGTCTAAGCGTGTGATGACAGCACGTTTTCATTTTTCCCTCACAAGCTCCGTCTCAGGGTCAAAACCTATTAATTGGCTAGTTTTGCTACTCACCAATGGGCTCTGGCCGTGATAAGCAGATTTGTCTTCCAGGGGATAGAGTAGAGTTAATAGAATTTCATCTGATAAATCTACTGTTTTATACTACACGATTTGTAGATTCGGAAAGTGTCGAGAGTGTTTTGAAAAACTGTATTAAGATATTTCATAGGGGGACTTCAAATTTCCTAAGTAGCTTAGGCATCAAGATAGTTGAGGGGAAAAGTGAAAACAAAGGAGTTTTAGAGACAGTGACTCTCTCTAGAGCACCCGTGTGGTTCCTAACCCACAGGGGAGGAGGCACAAGTGGCTTGTAGTTTTTATAGTACAAATGGGATTAATATTGTGTGTCACAGATACACAGACTGCATACTCATAGCAAAGAAGCCACATCTCAGCCCTCTGCTACGCTGAGGCTGAGGGGAAAGGGAAACTTCCAGAGCAGAAAAGATCAAAGGTAATGATTAGTCCAAACGCTGAGGTAGTTTCAGAATTGTCTTAGTTCTTTCTTAGACTACCTCGGACCTGTTCATACCAAGCATGGCTGGGACTCACTGTGTTTGAAACATGGAAACACACAACCAGTCTTTCAGTTGGGTATGGTCTCGCTGGCGCATGCTCCTTAACACTCTCGGCCTCGTCCTAACCTGTCCTAGCTTCAGGAATGAAGCAGATCCGGCGTGTCCACACGAACACACTTCCTCAGTATCAGCAGGTACACATTTACAGGGCCACTGTGAAGCTGTCAATTGTGGGCAGTAAGCAAGTGTAGGTAGTGGGCAGGCAGGCAGGCAGAGAGTAAACACACCAGGTGCTGCTCGAGCAAATGAAGGCCTCATCCACCCACTTCCCGCCCGTGGCTGCTTCCCTTTCCTTGTTTCCTCCCACTCCTGCTTTCTCATCCTTCACCTGTTCAACCTGTTTGGAACTTGTCTGCTTTTCTATATGCTATATTAGATTGCTCATCTGCTTTTCTCCTTCTATAACACACATTTAAAAATTCCCATGGTGCCTTGCAGAGATGCTGAACAAATGTTCTACAAACTCCCAGAGATAGTATTCTCATCGTGCAGGCTATTGGGGAAGATTTTTTTTTTTCCAGTGTTGGTGCCCACAGATCGAACCTTACTCGGTTTTACGTAGGGTGACTGGACCTGGTCATCCACGCAGAGCTTATGTACAGCATTTGGAGGTCAGGACCCTCCTTCTCAGCTTCTTGTTTACCACACACATCCTGTGAATAGTGGTGACTTTCTCTCAAACTAAGCCCATCTTTTCTGAAGCAGACGAGAAAACTGAACTCATTGTCTTTGCAAGGAAAATTAGAGTCGTGGAGCTGTGAAGTGTTACAAGCCAGAACCCAACCCCTACAGACAAAACAAAAACAAAACAAACAAAATGAGAGCTAGGGTAGGAGTGAGAGACAGACAGAGGCAGTGATGCTCTGGGAAAGTTAACCTCACTGGTGTAATCTTAGATACAGAAATTAGCATCCACTAAGCGTTAGATTATTTATTCTATTATGAAGTCATGTTCGATATTTTTGAAACACTCATGGCTTCTAGTTGGCTGTTGGTTCGTCTAATCTGACAGGATAACTGAGGCCCTTTGATGGGCGAATATTAAAGAGTGTCTTGTCTCCTCACAGCTCGCTGTGGCTCAGGTTCTGTCCAGCACTTCTTGGCAACGGCGAATAACCCTGGAGTTCTGGCAAAGAGAGTCTTTCGGAGTTGGCAGAGGAGGGAGGGCCTCGCCGGTTTCTCAACCACCCAAATATTTTGTGACTTTACATCTCAGCAGGTGTCTTCTCCTCCATAGCAACAGTGCGGTGGGAGAGTCCTGTGTTTTCCCTCCTCCCACCTCCTGTGGGAGAATGCCACTCTAAGCTGGGATAAATCAGGTCACTGGCCGGATCCAACATGGCACCGATAGACTGTTTCTAGAGGAGAGACGCAAGAAGCAAAGGTAGGCTTTTTGAGGGGCCTAAAAGACCTGTAACCAAGTGGAACATAATGACAAGTTTGAACTTTTGCATTTTCCTTTGCAGCCATAGGGCATTTTAAAAATGCTATTTTACCTGTAAGAATGAGACACAAATCTTCACAATATGTTAAAAACTAATCATCCATCTTAGGGCCACTTCCACAGAGGACTCTGATTAAATGGAAACTGACTATGGATAACGATCAAATCCTTAAGTGATAGGTAAGTGTTGTGTTGTAGGCCCTCACTAAAACCGTTTGTGCTGCATGGATTGTTGCCCTGGGAGCGCTCGCCGTGACAGGAGGAAACCTTTGCCAGTGAATGACAAATTTACGTACGCATCATGTCAGCCAGCAAGAGTCTGCAGCTTTAATTGCTTTAGCTCCGGGCACTCCACATCAGAACCGACTGTTTAATGTCCTGCACTTTACTTTGTTTCTTTGCAACGTTAAGTTATTCTGTAATTTGCCTGCTTTCCTTCTCCTGCACTGTGCATTAAGTCTTTTAATAATTCACGGCATAAAATGCAGGGTGCAGTCTTAAGAGGCGTGTCCAGCTCCATTTCCAGAAGGTTCTGGGTGTTCAGAAGAGCAGAGAGCCTGAGAGGCATTTGCATAACATGTTCATCTCCAACTTGTATTTCACTTGAAAAAGACCTGTTGGTAAAATTTTAATGTTCCCTACTGTGCGTGTCTGCGCGTGTGTGCATGCTTCTGTGCATACATGCACAAGTGTGTAGTGTTTGATTTCTGTTGTTGTTGTTTTGTTTTAGGCAGGGTTTCTCTGTGTAGCCCTGGCTGTCCTGGACTCACTTTGTAGACCAGGCCGCCCCTGGTGCTGGGATTACTGGTATGTGCCACCATGCTCAGCTGCTCAGCTCATTTTTAGTTTTAGGTGAACTATATGACACTTTGCTGTTTTTTTTTTTTTTTTTTCTTTTTTTGAGTCAGGGTCTCACTCTGCAGCCCCTGCTGTCCTAGAACTCACTAGGAAGACCAGGCTGGCCTCAGACTCACAGAGATCCACCTGCCTCTGCCTCCCGAGCGCTGAGAGCCAAGGCGTGCGCCTCTGTGACTGGCCTGAGTTTTGCTTCTCTCATTTTACGAGCACATGTGTTTTGACTGCATCACTGTTTGTGCAGGGCCGCAGCCCACGCCCCACTCCGTCCAGCTCCTGCTAACAGCAGTGTAGACTGTTTTATTGGGTGATCGCTAAGATAAAAAGCCGTTAGTGCTCAGCTAATTCAGTTTCAACAGAGAAGCCGTCATTTGTCCGCTGTGGATGTTATAGGACTGAAACAAACTGAAAAAAAAAAAACTTTGTCAAATGTACATTATTGTTTGAATTACATTATTTTTACCAGTTGCAGGTTGACCTTTGATCCGTTGGTGAGGAATGACCACTGTGTTGCCATCTCTGCCTTTAATGCCACCAGGCACACTAAGAAATCTGTGAAGTTTACACAAGGCTGAAAGGCCAGAAGCACCCCTTGTGTTAGCTTGTCTCCTAACCACACCGTGTACAAAGAGTGCTTAATATTTAGCTGCATAATACGAAATTGTCAAAATAACATTCTAAAGAGTAGTTTTAATAATGTGTTCCTATATCCTGTTTTTAGTTTCAAAATTTCGAGAATAAAATCAGTTTATGCTTTTGGGTACCTGTATCTGAAAAGATAGAAAATTTTATTTAAAACTTAAAAAACCAGACATATACACTCTTATAAAATGAACTGCTTTTTTTTTCTTTAATTGTTATATTTCCCTGTTGAGTTTTCTGGGTGCCTTTGGATAATTTAAAGTTTGGTTATTGAGTCTTCGTGATTTTTTAAAACAGGACCAAGCACACTGCGTTCCTGCTTTCCTGAACTGGAGGGATTTCTAGTCTAATCTATTATCTAACATATGTCCAAGAGGGTTTGTTTATTTATTTGTTTATTTACTTACTTGTTGTTGTTTGCAAGACAGGGTCTCTCTACATAGCCTGGCTGTCCTGGAACTCTCTACATAGACCAGGCTAGCCTCAATCTGACAGATCCTTCTGCTTCTGCCCCCCAAGTGTTGCGATTAAAGGCGGGCACCACTACAGTCAGCTCACGTTTTTCTGTATTTTATTTTATGAGCATAAATCTTTTCACTGTATGTGTATGTATGTCCCATGGGCATGTCTGGTGCTGGCAGAGACTAGACGATGTCAGGTCTCCTGGCACTGGAGTAACAGAGAGTTGTGAGCCACTGCGCTGGTGCTGGGATCTGAACTCAGGTCCTCTGGAAGAGCAACGAGGGCTCATAACTGCTAAGCCATCTCTGCAGTTCCTGCTCCGGACTTTCCACAGCTCCCAACCCACAGAGAAAACTGAGCTGCATAGATCTTTAACCCAAGGCTGATATCCAATGTTGATTTCCCCCTTTTGGAAGAGTGTGTTACACTTTCTTAGTCAACTGTGTGACTTGTGATGAAATTTAAAGCTAGTGTCAGGGCTGGGGAGAAGGGTGAGCAGGTAAGGGTGAGCAGGTAAGGGTGAGCAGGTAAGGG
>NW_026591643.1:512043-582371 GCF_907164565.1 Psammomys obesus | reverse complement strand
AAGGGTGAGCAGGTAAGGGTGAGCAGGTAAGGGTGAGCAGGTAAGGGTGCTTGCTGCGACCCTGAGTGCTGTCCTGGGACTCACATGGCAGAAGGGAGAACGGACTTCCATAGCAACGCTCACATGTATGCAATGGCATGGAGCTTTCCCCTGCAAATAAATACATTTTTAAAAGCCCACCCTAACATTTGACGAAAACATATCTGGAAGTTTTCTGATTTTTTTTTTCCTTTAATATTTTTTGAGGGGTGGCCATCTCATAGGACAGGCTGTAAATGAGTCATTTACTAATTGTTTATTAATGAGACACTTTTTTTTTTTTTTTTTAAGAGGACAAGGGTTGACAGAGAACACGTGTAGAAACTAGCTGCAATACTCAGGGCTGCAATGCTGAGACAGCATGAAATTCTATTTTGTGGCTTAGAATATGAAGCAGCGAACCTGTGTTTCCTCTGAGAGTCTGAATTAAGTGCCAGCTTTTAGTGTTTCCGGCCTCATGCTGTCTCTACTGCCTGGATAAAATTCAGCAGAGACAAGACACAGCCACAAGCAGTGAGAACACGTTTCCTGCACTAGAAAAGGGAATGTTTATGTTATGGAGCAGACTGGAATTGTTGCCCCAGGAAGGTTCTTTATTCCTGTGTCTGTTGGGGCTAGATGGACACTGTGGCCAGGGTTTTGCCTGATGTGTTGCTGGCCTAACGATTCTTAGAGGAAACCTCTACTGTTTGCTAATTTCTAGACCATCCACGGTAATTACAGTGTTCTTCCACTAAGAAAGAGGAAGGCGAGTAAGTAAAAATTGATTCCTCTGTTTGCTTCCCCGGGTCTGTGTCTTTTTCTTGCTGTCTCCGTCACACGTGTGGGGTGCTGAGGGCACAGGTAGGGCGAGCGAGGGTGCTTGTGGCTACATTCTGTATTGAATTTAATTTTTCATTGATAATTAGACTCTTGAAGCCACCTGATATTTTGACCAGCAGGAAACAAAAGCCCACTGATGGGCTCAGGGGACCCTCCAGAGAGGCCCCCACCGCGCCTGCACAGCAGCTCAACAAAGACCACAAACAAAAGCTGTGGCAAATTGGATCGCCATGCAAGTTCCAACTGGCCCACTGTGCACAAGCAGCAAACTGGGAGCTGGCATTTCTGAGAACAATTTATTAGCGAAGCCGCCTGTTTTTCTCCTCCCCCATCCCAAAGTTTTCTTCAGCAAACAGCTTTTGCCAAGTTAGATGAGCAATCTAAAATACCAAAAATCCAGTTAGTTATCTAAAGAGTTGTCCAAAACGGAAATGTGCTGGTTCCATATGGCAAATGGAATAAAATCTTTTCGGTGATCTTAACAGGTATTTATATGTGTGCAATTGTACAAAGGGCACACGGGTGGCATCTGTCTTTGGGAGTTTACCGAAGTGCACGGAAGGAGGAAAATATTATAAATTTCAATTGCATTTCTACATGTCTCATTGTGAGTTTTAAATGAAGGCGCCTCACTGACAGCTTCGGGTGGAGTGATCGGTGCTAACCATTTAGTGCAGAGGAAGGTGTGAAAAAACCAGGCGGCGGCCAGTTAGCAGAAACCATAGTTAGACAAGCCTAGACCTGAATGTCTTGCAGGAGGATTGATAACTCTGAATCTTGTTTTCCATATGAGCAGTTCAGAGAGAGGCAGAGAGAGGCAGACACACAGAGAGAGACAGAGAGACAGAAGATAGACAAAGACAGACAGAGAGACACAGACAGACAGAGAGAGATTGTTTTGTTAGTGGCTTGTGTACCATGTCTGAGAGTTTGAGCTCTGGGTGAGTTGGGATATGGCGTGACTGTTCCTATCAATATCACAGGGACGAGGAATCCCGAAGCTTGTGTAGCGGAGACAATATAGTTTATAATCATTTTTCATAGTAAGGTTCTTGTGGTGCCATCAGTCTGTTTTGGGGCGTTTGCTCATTTGCTGTCTCTGAAACACCATCATAATACTTCTGGTTTTGTGTCCGTCCTTTCCTCCAGTGTACAAACTAGTCCCGAGGGTACTGCAATGATGAGGAGTCACACTGGCAATCATGGCATTCCAGGCAGGACCAGGATGGGGACCACCATGGAGAGGGCACAGGCCCACTCTGCTCATTGTCCTGTCTGTGAGCATGAGGAGCCTGTCGTTTACTAACAAATGCCTGTGGTGTCCAGCTGCAGCTGGAGAGAACGTGACCGCTGCATTCTGGCCCAGAACCTGCTGCTCAGTAGGCCAACAAGTTACCATAGGAAACAATGGTCAGAGTGCTGCCAGGACAACATTCCAGAGCTACAGACAGCCGAGGTTCTGGTTAAATATTCTTTCAGAAAGCATGGAGTGTGTACTTCCTTAGCTAGGACCTGGCATGGAGTTGTTAGGGTTATCGTACCCTGGAAGAGAACAGCACACTTTAAGGCACCTTCTTCATTCGGCTTCTGGGGGCCAAAGCAGGCAGTAGAGATTCAGGACCCAAAGATACCGAAAACCTCAAAGGCCTGGAACATATGGGAGCAGGGGGTGCTAGCATTGAAGACAGGTGAAATTATGTCTCTGTAAAGGTTCCTCATTAGGTTACAAGGTAGATTAGAGGGGAAGAAGTATTTAAGATCCTTGGCACTGATTTACTCTTCTTGAAAATAATGCTACTTGTTATAAAAATGAAGCTGCCGGTGAAGGTTGAATAGTCTCGGCACCTGCGCATCAAGGCTACAATGGACGTGATGACTCATTGTCCTTCTGCCTCGGCTCTGGAGGGTCAGCATGGTAGGTGTGTGCTGGCAGGGACTTCTTGTTAACTGGGATTCCCTGCCCCCCTGCCACAGGCAGAACACTGACTTCTAAAATGACCTGTTTGCCATCTCCACGGGAAATAGACCCAGTTTCTGGATCCTGTGGACTCCTCTCTGCAGCATTTGACATTTTCACCTTTCTTCTGCCCTTCTGAAAATGTCCTTTCTTCAGCTTCTGGGACACCCATTGTTCACTCCTTCCACTCTTCTGAATGCTTGCTCTGCCTCTCTTGACGGATTCTCCTCTTGGTCTTGGTGATAGGATAATTAGGTCAGCAATAGCATGAAGATATGTTCTAACAAAACATACAGAAAATTGCAATTTGACTGTGTTCTTTTCCTCCCTCCATCCTGCCTTGCAAACATGACGTCGCTTGCTGCTCATTGCTGACACCTTTGTGGCCAGCTTCACACACGCTCTGAAGATTTTCCAGATTTGAAGGTATTTCCAGAAAGCCTTCCTGGTTTAACCCTTTGTGGAGTTTAATTCTCCTCCTCAGAGTGACCAGGGACTACCGACTTGTTGCATTTGAAGGCATTGTGCACGAAGGGAGCTCAATCTCCCTTGGGCTCTCTTGTTGGATCACAGGCTCTGCTCTGGGGGAAGCCAGCTTGCACGTCATGGGGACCACACCCCATGATGGAGAAGAGGTCTTTGTGAGGCTTGCCAACTCCCAACGCTAGTTCCATCCCTGGTGTGAGACTGCAGGAGCAGCCTGAAGGTGCCCAGTTCTAGGCTAGCAGTGGGCTGACAGTAGCTGCTGATAATTAGACCACATCCTCCTGGAAGCCCCTGAGCCAGGACAGCTCAGGTAAGCTGCTCCTAGATTGGGAAACATGGCGGCCTAACACGTTGTTTCAAAGCACCGCCTTTGGGGGGCAGTGTGGTTGTGCAGCCACCCCGGAGGGTTGTGCTGGCTAGTTGGCTGTACCCCGGAGGGATACAGACTGTTTTGCTTTGCCTTTCTCTTCTGCCTCTGTGCTTCCAGTCCTGTTTCCAGTCTCCAGACCTTCAGGCACAGCATGCTTTTGCTGCCCTTCCTGTAGAAAAGCTATACTGCACCTCACCTTTTGTTTCCATTATGCTCCTCTGTGTCCCAATTCTTATTTTCCCACATGCCCATGCTCTCCGCCACTTTCTGGGAGACCCTGCTCTTGCATTCTGAAGTATCTTCTCAGGAGACACCAGCTGTTCTTCTGTTCTGGTCTACCTTTTCAAGAGGGAGCTAGTTCACTGTGCAGGGGAATCAAACTGTGCCTTGCATTGTTCAGCGCGGTCTGCTGGTGCCCTTCACAAAGGGTTGTGTGGAGCTCAGGGTTCCTCTGCGGCGATGCAAACCTTCTGCAGGTGTGAGTTCACCCGGGCCCTTCTGCGTGGAGGGTCCGAGCAGCGGAAGCACAGTGATGCCACCATGGCTCGCTCTGCTCATGGTCATTAGGACTTTTGTGTCTGGTACGGTGGCACACACCTTTCATCCCAGTACTCAAGGAGGCAGAGGCAGGTGGCTCTTGTGTTGTAGGTGAGCTCTGACGGAAGAGGCCAGGCCCAGGCATGGTTTCTATTTATGTGAATGTGTGTGTGCCTACTTGTGTTTGTATACCATGTACAATGCAATGGCCACAGGGGCCAGGAGGGCGTCACAGTCCTCAGAAGCGGAGTTACAGATGGTCTGAGTGCCCCGCTGAGGTTGCTGGGAACTGAACCCAGAGAGTGAGCAAGGACAGAGAGCATGCGACGGCAGAGAGTGTGCAAGGGCAGCGAGTGCTCTCAGCCAGGCCCATCACCTTGTTGTTTTGAGACAAGATTTCTCTTGGCCTGAAGTTCGGGAATCAGGGAAGGATGGCTGGCCAGCTGGCCCCAGGACTCCTCATGTCTCTGCCCCGTCATCCTGGCCGTCCCTGACTGGAATCACCCCATTCCATCTTTACTTTCTCCTATTTTCCTCAAGCCCTGAGCAGTTATCAGTAGGCAACCGAATGATAGGAATCAACCTGTCATTTAAAAATCGTATTTTTATTTAGACTTATTTTGTGTATAGGAGAAGAAGCACGCTGAAAGCAAAGGTGAGCTTTTGTTTTGTTTTGTTTTTCCAGTGATACACACAGATCTAGGCAGGGGATGCCTTGTATTACAGTCATTTAACCGGTTTTAGTAGACCCAAATGGTTGTTGTTGTTGTTGTTTAATCCAGGCCTCATCTGGTGATGTGAACATTAAACTTGGGAGCCATCACTGAGCTAGCCCAGTCCCAGGAAGCAGACGGCAGCCGTTGAAACAGCCTCTGTGGAGCCGTCCCTCTTTGATAGCACAAGTCTTTTCTGTAGTCTTAGCTATCGTTCAGGACTTTTCCTCTTTCCCTCAGGCTGCCATACTTTAAATCACACTCTAGAAAAAAAAAAAAAGCCCCACTAATGTGTTTCAATTTTTTTAAAAAGGTATTTTTCTCTTTTAAAAATATACTTATTTTAGTTTTACATGCATTGGTGTTTTGCCTGCATGTATGTCTATGTGGGAGTGCTGGATCCCCTGGAGCTGGAGTTACAGATAGTTGTGAGCTGGTATGTGGGTGCTGGGAATTGAACTCAGGTCTTCTGGAAGAGCAACCAGTTCCCTTAGCCCTTAAGCCATCTCTCCAGCCATGTTTCAATCTTTTGTCCATTAACTAGCTCTTCAGTTCCCTTTCTTATGAGCATTAATGTTCTTTCTCCGAGTAGACTTCTTGGCTTCGTACCTTATTCTCAGTGGGAAAGCATAAAAAATAAAAACTAAACAAAAAGTTTAAAAAAAAATTTGGGGGGTCTCTTCTGTGCATTTTGATGTCTAATATGTCCTGAAAGCTCAGCAGTTTGGCTAATCTGCCCCTTACTCTGCCTCCTTGCTGGAAGCACAGGCTTTGTGGGCACAGTTCTATCTTTGACAATTTTTCTGTTCGGCTGTTTCAGGACCTTCAGCCTTCTGTGGACCCTCTGGGCTGGAGGCTCATGAACTTGAATCAGCTCTTGTGAGTGAGCACGCACCCTCTTCAGAGTCAGGGAGAAGAGGCACTCAGCAGGCGGGGTGTTGCTGTCCACAGCCAGGCCCGGGGCCCAGAAGCAGGGTGAGCCCAGTGGGCCTGGGCCTGGAAAGTACAGTGGTGCTCCAGCTGTACACATGATTTAGCCTGACGTTGTGCTAACAATGTATCGAACTGTGTATTTTCAAGCAGAGAGACCAAGATTTTGGATCCCCTGGGCCAGTCACTGGATATAGCTTTCTCTAGGAAGCAGGCTAAGCTTGGGGAGGACAGCTTCTGCAAGTGCCTTGCTTAAAATCAAGACTTTATAAACGTTTGTGTATAGATTTTTCTATGCGTGTATTTTTTTTTTTTTTATTTTCTCCAGGATGAATACCTAGACACAGGACAGCTGGACACTCTCCTGCTGTGTCCTTATGAAGCATAGGCTTCCTTTTATAAGAAATGGTGTGGCGATTCATGGCTTTGATTCCAGCACTCATGAGGCAGAAGCAGGCAGATCTCTGTGAGGCCAAGCTGCTCGACATGTCCAGTTCCAGGACAACAAGGGCTGCATAGAGAGACCCTGTCTCTAAAGAGAAGAAGAAGATGAAGAAGGAGGAGGAGGAAGAAGAGGAAGAGGAGGAGGAGGAGGAGGAGAAGAAGGAGAAAAGAAATAGGAAAAAAAGCGCTAATTTGACTGGAGGGTCAGAGGGCTTGGGGCTTGGAGGATCCCGGTCCACCTCTCCAGCGCTGAGGTTACAGCCCCCCCCCCCCGCCCCCCCAGCCCCGTGACTGGCTTTTCATGTGGCTGCTGACTGTGACCTCCAGTCATGCCTGTGCAGCAAGGACTTTCTGGGCTGTCTCCCCAGATGTACTGCCCTTCCACCAACAACACACAGCCAATGCTCTGTGGTCATCACTCCACATTGTTTGTGGCTTTTCTTTTTCTTGTTTCACACTGGGAGTTGAACCTAGGGCGTCACACAGACGAAGCAGTCACTGCCATAGAGCTATGCCCCTGACCTTCTTTTTAATATTTTAGTTACTTCAACATTTTAGATTTATTATTTTATTTATTACTGTATGCATGTATGTCTCCTGTGTGCCTGATGCCTTTAGAAGATGCTGTCAGGTCCCCCAGAACTGGAGTATGGACGATTTGGGGGCTACCCTGCGGGGCTGGGAACCCCTGTAAGAGCAGTAAGCACTCTTAACTGCTGAGCCATCTCTTCAGCCCCTAAGGCTTATGTTGTTCCTTCTTGCTTTGTCCTGGGAAGCACTTAGCTCTGTCCCATCACCTGGTGAGGGCTGAGGTTAAACTCAGCTTGTTAGGCAGCTTCCTGCAAGTGTCTCTACCCACTGAGCCCTCTAGCCAGTTTCCCTTACCCCGGTTCTGCTTTGTTTCATTTTATCTGCAGATACGTCTTGCTGAGGTGCCCAGGCTGGCCTCAGATTCAGTGTCCCTGGCAGGCCTTATGCTCGTGTCTCCCCAGAAACTGTGAAAACAGTCCCGTGGTGTCACCTCCCCGTGACTCTAATTTGTTTCCAAAATGTTCAATGCTAGTTTGTGTGTGTTCATTTAGGACTGACGTATTCTTCTTTGGTGAAGTGCCTGTTGGTGTGTGTGTGTGTGTGTGTGTGTGTGTGTGTGTGTGTGTGGCCTTGAAACCTTTGTGTAACTAAAGATAACCTTGAACTTCTGATCCTCTCGCTGCCTTTCAAGAGCTGAGATTATCCATGTGTGGTACCACGCCCAGCTGTGACGTGGTTGGTGATACTAAACAATGACAAATAACAAAGTCCCTATTCTGATACTGTTTACACTAAAGTAACACAGGAAAAAAAAATCACAGAATTGATTTCTTTTTGCTGATGTTTTCAAGTTTTTTTTTTTTTTTTGCATATTTTTGGATAATTATTTTGCCACTTATGTGACTTAGAATCTAATGCCTTTTCCTAGTCTATAATGTGTCTCCTGGCTTTCTTTCAGATGCCTGTCATGGAACACTGTATTTTAGTTATGGAAAAGCCCAGTTTAATGAACTCTTAACATAAATCGTTCTGGTTACAAAGTCTTTAACTGAAAGGCATAAGGAGTTTTTCCTGTGCTTCTTCTGAATTTTACATGAAGGAAGTTGATGAATTTGGGGGCTAACATAGTCTCAGGTAGAGGCTGAAGGTCTGAAGACCCAGTCATTGCCCATCCCGTGTGCTCGCAAAGGCCATCCTTTCTATGCTAAATTGATTTTGCACATTTGTCAAAAATTGATAACCTGGATTTATGATTCCCCATTCCTGAACATTCCTGAACATTCCCTGTGTCTAGTCGTTCATCTCTCTCCAGGGTCTTGATTGTTCGAGCATGAACCACAGCTTGATACAGGGTAATATGAGTTCCTAAATTTAGTTCTTTAATATATCCTTAGCTTTTTAAGACAAGGACTCATCATGTCTGGTTAGGCTGGTCTCAAATTTCCAGTCTCTTCTGTCACATCTTCCTCCGTGGGCTGAGGGGACTACAGACACGTGCTGTGGAGCCTGGATGACGTTTATGGACCTTTGATCGCACGAGGGAAAGCTCCTTTTATTTTTATTTTGCTAAGAGGTTTCTTGCTTTCATTAAAAAAAAAAATCACAAATGGACATTGATTTTTTTTTTTCTGCATCTTTGGTTTGTAATATTGTAGGCGGCACTGACTGTTTTTCTCATTGGAAAACTTTTCTAAGACAAATCCTCCTGACTTGCATTGTATTAGTGCAAATGTAACAAAGTTTCATTTGTGAATGTTCAGTTGAGCATTTTTAGGTCTCTAATCATAAGGGACTTTGGTCAGTAGTTTTCTTGTGTTATGGTCGGATTGGCTTCTCACATTGATCAGTTGTTAGTCTTTATTATTTTATTAGCCCTCATGAGTGCAATAGCAGCTTTGGTTGTCTGCACCAGATCTGTACAAGGTGGAGCCAGTCAAAATCCAGGAGCTTTGACAACTGAAGGCTGCGGCGTAGCGAGGGGGAGTCAGTTCTGCTCAGGGCTGTTGCCTATGGTTGCTGATGCCCTGCACCCGTGGGCACACAGACAGCAGAATGGACTGAGCGGGCAGTGAGGAGAGCGGGCCGTGAGAATGGACATGACGTTGGACAGATATGATGGGAGGGACTTCAGGGGTAGAAGAGGGTGAGAACGATAAAAATGAGTTGTCTGCACGTCTGTCATTCTCAGTGAAGGAAAACGTTCACGAGCACTCTCTGATTGTGGAGTTTGTTTTACTGGAAAGCTTGCAGTGTTTTACTGTTTAACGGATTTTACCTCTTAAAAGCACGCTCAAGAATTCCCTCATTTCATTCATCAAATGCATACTCAATGAACTTTTTTGTAGTATTTCCTCGAGATCTTTTTATTGTCTGAAAGTTTTACTGTAACTCCCCCTCTTTATTGCTGATATTGATCATCTTTTTGTCATTTCCTCTTCTCGCTTCTTGGTTTCCCTGGGCTTGGTTCCAACATTGGTGCCATTTAAAAAAAAAAAAAACAACTCTATAGTGTTATTATTGGTTTTCAGAGAATGGGCACCTTGTAACCCTGCTGTCTACTGTGGAGAAACCCCGTGCTCTGCTGTGCTGGTCCTCCTCGTGATTCCATGCGTGCTCAGGTGAATCACAAGGCATCACACCTGGCTTGAAGGTGACCTGTCAGTTTCTTCCTTTCTTGAACATTTCTGGCATTAGATTCTTGTCCATTGATTTGGCATTAAGCTATAGTTATTGTGTGTCTTGGGAGAGGGAGAGGGCCCATAATAACTCAGCCTACCATCTTGCCAAGCCCAGAGGGTGCGTGTTTCATTAAATGATTGATTACACTCATAGACTAGCCTGAAGAAACAAACTGACATAATCAGCAGTTTGATTTTTAAAGTGTTTTAGTTCATGTGCTTTGGTGTTTCGCTTGCATGTGTGTCTGTGTGTGTTGGAGCCTTTGGAACTGGAGTTACAGATGAGTGTGAGCTGACATATGGGCACTGGGAATTGAACCTGGGTCCTTTAGAAGAGCAGCCAGTGCTCTAACTGAGCCATCTCTCTAGCCCTGGCAGTTTTACCCTGATACGGTAAAACTTTTTCAAAAACTTGGTGCAGCATGAAGCCAGTGCCACCGTTTCTCTAAGTTCTGTATCCGTTTTTGATCGTGTTGATTCCCAGAGAGCTTTATCCCGACATCCAGCTCTGTAACCTGCAGGCCTTGGTCCTGGAATCCTGCCTGCTGGGATGAGAGAACGGAGAAAAGACAGACAAGCAGACGCATTGACGCTAGGGTCAGGGGTGCCACGATTACTCTGATGCTTCCACAATGCAGTGACACAAAACAGGGCGGAGGAGCAGCTGGCTGAGGCGGAGGTCAGGAGAGCAGTTTCAGGCTTCGATGATGTGGAGGAGGAAGCTGCAAGGACACGCTTTGGCATGCACTGGTGACTCATCCGTCAGCATTGTGCTTGGACCTGAAGAAAGCTTTGCCAATTGCTTTGCTCCTCCCAAGGGTCAGGGGTTCGGGGTCCTTCACGTCGTCAGAAACACGGCTTTACTCAATGCTGCCTCTGCTCCCCACCATCTAGCACCCACACTGCTTTGCCAGCAAACTGATCATAAGGCCATGGATGCCCCTTAAGCATGCCCTGGGAACACTTAAGGAGCCTCATGGGAATTGATATCCCCTTAGGATACCCCAATACTGGGGTGAGAGGGACAGAAAGACCATGCTCCAGGCTCCCACCCTGAATCTAGACAACCCCAGGATGCTGAACAAACTGCCAAGAGCCCTGGAGGAGTGAGACGTGCTGCCCTCACAGGAGCTTGGCCACACATTACCATCCACTTCGGCTCCCTCTTCTTCCGTGTTCCAGAAAGGCGGATGGCATGCCCGGCGCCTAGCTCACAGCAGACTTGTGCAATCTGAGCAGAACTGCACAGACCTTGCCTGCTGTTACAGTTCCGATATGACATGTTCCCCATAGGCTTTTGCGCTGAGCATTGGCCCCTGGTTGGTGCTGCTGTTTGGGGCAATGGTAGGATGGGAAGAGCAGGGGCCTAGCCCTTGGCCTTACCAGCTGCCTGATGCTTGGCAGATTGTGTCATTTTTTTTTCCACATTGTTTATGAGTTGTTGTTTGTTTTGCTTTGTTTTTGAGAGAGACTCTCTGTGTAACAGGCCTGGCTGTGCTGGAACTTTGTAGACCAGGCTGGTCTCGACTCAGAGATCTGCCTGCTTCTGCCTCTTCAGCGGTGGGATTAAGGGCATGGGCCGCCGTGCCTGGTTCGTTTATGAATTCTTTTACAAACTTTGTAACTTAAACTGTGACCAAGAACAAACTACAGCGTGTCACACAAATGATTGCCACCCTGTAGCTACTGGTAGAATGACGTGGGGAAGAAGGGCCCAAGTGACAAGTCTGAAAACTGAGGGTCACATACGTCTAGCCCAGCCTGTCTTCCTTTCCTTGCTGTGCTGGAAGGCAGACAGCAGGCCCGATGCTTAGCCTCAGAGGCTTTGTGTGACCTCCCTGTGGAGAGAGGGGAGCAGGGCTTCCGGGTGTCTCTGTGCTGGGTTGGAGATGAGGAGAGAGAGCTAGAACACCGTGGCTTCGTCTTTCCCTGTCTCATCTGACCTTGTAACTTTTAATCTTGTAGTATAGAGTATGGTCATCATGAACACGAGCTCTGGCCCCGTCCCAGCCACAAGCAGCACTGCCACCTGAGGCCCACGAGGCTCTCAGCGTACCTCTCCCAGGTAACTGCCCATTCCCTCGGCCACTCTAGCCCCTGCCACCCACTTGTAGGGTGATGTATGCCCTCTACAGACTCCTGAGGGTCTTCAACAAGGACCTGCTAACTCTCAGAAGGTTTGCTCCTGTGTCCAGAGCTGGGCCTAGCTGTAGCCAAGGCCGCTTCTGAGTCATGTCAGCACCGAGGGATGCCAGCACAGCCAGAACCTCATTCACTTGGCCCGACACCTGACATGTTGGGGTGACACTAACAGAGATCCAAACATCCACGCAACGAAGATGAGACAGCTCTCCTACCCAAACCCACTGTAACCCACCTAACTCAGATGCTCAGACGTACATCATGGAGACCCCCAAACCAAGAACTACCACAGCAACATTCCATGAGAAAAGCTGCCCAGGTGGCACGCAGGGTGCAATTTCAAAAGAGATTAAAAATGCATTTAAGAAGCTCAGGAAGGGTGTCGTGAGGGCCTGATGAAGACCCTGAAGACACTAGCATGGGTCCTGTGGTCAGAATGATTTCTCCTCTTCCTCCTCTTATGTGTGCGTGTACACATGCATGTGGCAATACGCATAAAGAGCCAGCGGTGAACATCGGCCGCCTCGGCAGTGTCTCCCTCAGGGCTACTGACTTCACTGTTCTGGCTGGCAATCCTCAGTGCTACTCTGCTCTGCCTTCACAGAGATGGGGATTCCGGGCCTACGTCTGGCTCTTTACCTGGTTTCTGGACATGCTTTCGCCACAGTGCTTCACTGACTGGGCATCTTTAAGCAGGAAGGCCAACCACTCAAAACAGCTTCAGGAAGTCCCTGAAACTGAACAGACTCCCTGGGCCCTCCCTTCCACAGTGAGCAGTAAGGAGTCATCCTCAGACAAGCCAGGCTGCAGAGAGCTCACACCACACCAGCAGTCTGGAAGAAGTTTAAAGCAACAGAGCCATCTGTAAGGACCCTCACCAACCTGTTGAGCTGCTTTCATGCTGTGAGCTCTTACTTATGCTGGTGTGGGCCTTAGAGATGCAGTTGCCTTTGAGTCATTTCTGCTCCTGCAAGTAACCTGGCAACAAGATTCCTGCAGGGAATAAAACTCATTGGTTTACCAGGCTGGACTTTGGTGGCATCCAAGTTAGGGTTTCTATTGCTGTGAAGAGACACCGTGATCACGGCAGACCTTATAAAGATGAAAAAGGAATTGGAGCTGGCTTACAGGTTCAAAGGCTTACTCCTTTGTCGGCCTGTTGGGAAGCATGTCAGCAAACAAGCAGACATGGTGCTGGAGAAGGAGCTGAGTTCTACATCTGGATTGGCAGGCAGCAGGAACAGAGAGCCTGTGGGCCTGGCTTAAGCATCTAAAACCTCAAATCCCGCCCCCAGTGACACACTTCCTCCAACAAGGCAATGCCTACTTCAACAAGGCCACACCTCTGAATGCTGCTCCCTTAAGCATTCAGACATATATGGGCCTGTGGAGCCGTTCCTATTCAAGCCAGCATGGGTGGCGTCTGTCCTTTCATCTGTTGTGGGTTCTCAGTGTGTGTTGGGTCTCCTCAAGGGAAGTTTTGTCACACAGCACACTTATTAAATAATGAGTGGCCACGTTTAGCAATAATGTGTATTATTTAGACTTCTCTAGAGGAACAGAGCGAAGAGAATGAAAATGTATGTTAAAACGGGGTTTACTGGCCTGGCTTACAGGAAACAGATTCTCCACAACAGCTGACAAGAGCTCAAAGTCTGATGTCTCAACAGCTTCAATCCGGTTCTGAAGGATTCCTGGCGAGGTCTTTGGTCCTGTCTGGGAGCCTGAAACTGGGACGTGGTAACAATGAGGGGATCAGCAGTGACAGCAGTGGAGTTGAGGAACTTAACAGTCAGATGGAAGGCAAACAGGCAGCCAGCAGGAGCACTTCTGTCTGTCTGTCTTTCTGTCTGGGCTGCAGCCAGAAGGTGCTATCCACATTTAGAGTGGGTCTTCCCACTTTAAATATGTGGATCAAGGAACATCTTCCCAGGGGTTCCTGTGGCCCCCCCCCTTCAGCCGTTTCCAGATCTAATGAAGCCAACAACCAAAATCAGCCACCCCGTAAATCTCCTCCTCCTCAGAGGGCTGGATTGCTCGAGTGCTCCGCACCTTCCTCTTACACCCTTGGTCTAACCAGCCCCCTAGGGGGCTGAGCAACCATCACCGTTGCTCACGTGTCTACCCTCCAAACTCTCACACCAGAACCCTTACACTCCTTTCCTGGCCTTACGTCTCCTCCACTGTCTAATTGTGGGAAAAGGTCATGATTTTAAGTTCTTGTAAAGTTCGATTTATAACATTTTCACTTATACAAGACATGCCTTTGAGTTAGAAGAAAGAAGAATTTTCTTTGAGCCCTGCATTTCAGAGCTTGACGAACCCAGATTTCCTGCTTGGACGCTGGGGCCCCAGTTGCTTCATCTGAAGGTGTGTTCAGGGAACCTGAGCTCTCCCTCAACACCCAGAGCATAGCAAAGGATAGTATGTTAAGTAGCTGTTACAGCACATGGATGGTGTGCTTTGGTTATCCCAGAACACTGGCTTTTTTTTTTTTTTTTTTTCTCTCATACAATGCAAGACAGGCATAGCTATAATTATCATGTTGCCTAGCCAGTTAGCTATTCTGTGAGACTGTGATTATGCAGAGTGTAGAGAGAACTTTATTTATAAACTTAGTTTCCAGGAAAAAAAAAAAAAAACAGAAGCAAAAAGCTAAGCTAGCACACCATCTAATTCTCAATGTAAAATAATGCAGAAGTGCGGAAGATGAACATCTGATTTGTCACATCTGATACACTAATGTTTTATCCAAAAGGAAGAACACATTGTAACGTGCTCAGTCATCCGCATAAACACCACCTGGCCCTTTCCAGGCGCCCACTCCAGCAAGAGCAGCAGCGAACGGCAGCAAGCGAAGTCTCTTTTCCCTCAAAACAAAGATTTGATTTATCAAATTCGTGGAACTGGGTGCGTTTTTTTTTTTTTTTCCAACAGTATAGTATTCATGTGATTAGAGTGAAGGGGCTGAGCTCTCCACCTCAGGGAATACATGATCACAAATTCCCTAGATTTCCAATCGCTGAAAAAAAATCATTATCCTTTAAAAAGGGGTACATCCAAGCAGACCTTGAGTGATAAGGTATTTGTTGCAACACGAAGCTCTTCCCTTGGGTGTATAAGCAGGCCGCACATTGGAAATAGTTACAGTTTTTGTGTAAAATGTCCTGCTGGAGACGGGGAGTCATTTTCATCTCCAAACTGACACATTCTGGTTGCACGCCTCAGCGAGCATGGCACCATGCTACATTACACAGAAAGAGGTTGCATGGCATCCCCCAGTTGTCCTAATATGAAAATGAGAGGCGCCCATCGCCAGGGCACACTGTACCAGCCCTGAATACTTCAGACGGCGTTTACTGGGAGGGCGAGCAAGACTGATGAGTCCCCGCCCCCCAAAAACCCATCCTTTCTCCTTTACAGAATCCAAGGAGGCACACTAAGCAACCGGAAACGTAATTTCTTGTTGAGCACTGAACTGACTTTCTCACTTTCGTTTTCCTCATTGAGAAGCGTCACAAAGGCTCAGGCGGGTGGGATACGATAGGCGTTTAATTATTATTTTTAAAATCTTTTTTTTTTGCCATTTTGTAAGAATGAAAAATTTGCTTCTACGTTATATAAACATACAAAACATGCTCTGATCATGGTCCGCCATCACCTTATCCTGTCTTCTCCCCAGAGTGCCTCCTGGCCAGGTTTCCCCCAACATCTGCATCCTCTTCCTCCTCTTTCTTTCTTTGGAGACAGTGTTGGAGGACCACTGCGTTATTATTCATCCATTCTTTAATTGACTTTCTGCAAGTCAGCTCTAGCTTCCAGAAGTTTCTGCCTTTAGATAAGTCTCCCCATTATTTGCCACTCCCAGGGACCACTTGAAAAGTGAGTTCACAGCTCTTCTGTACCAGGGCTCCAGACACATGTCCTCAGCCAACTTTCCTCTTCACAGATTTTTAATGCGTCTCCCTGGTGATGAGGGTGTGTTGGCCCTCCCTGCTTTTGGATCCAATTCATTATGATATTCTGCAGCTTAATTGCCCGGGACATCCGTGTCAACCTAAGGTAAAGCCCCCATCTCGCTTGCACTGTTAATATGTGTCTTCCCACAGTCCCTGGCACAGATTCCCTGGTTCATGTGGGAAAAAAACACCCCTGCATCAGATTTAAAAAAAAAAAAAAGGCATTTTCTTCTCTTTTCCATGTTCTTAGAGAAGTCTAGAAAGCAATTTTATTCATTCATCATTCTATCGTTTACAGTCCCTACTATGCGCCACTGCTGAGCAGAAACAAAAGACAGAGCTAGTGCTGCCTTCATGCCACTTTTATTCTAAAAAATTAGAACAAATGCTGAGAGTTCCAGAAATAATTGACCGTATTTCTGTGTCAGTCAGAGAAACTCTTAACCATTTTGGGACTACACAAGAAATTATGCGTGGGCACAGCAAGCACTGTCCTGCACGCCGTCTAGTTGAATCCATACCTCAAACCTAAAGGATAGGAACGATGATCTCATTTTACAGATACACAGATAATTCCTGTGGCTTTCTCGGCGAGATGGCTGCCCAGGCTCATCTGATGGTGACATGTGATCGCTGTGAGTCTGAGTTGGTCTCAGGAGGACCAACTTCTGTGAAGTGAGTTAAACCGTACATACTTTGGCGAGCAAACTAGAAGCATCATTCCCTTTTGATGCCCACACCACCCCCTCCTTCAGCTGTCTACAGAGAAAATACTCGGGTCTCCTAACACAGAGAAGGCGACAAAGGGCAACGGGGGCGGGGGGGGGAGTTGGGGGTGGTGGTGGAGGCTGAGGTGGCGAACGCAGTGACATCACGAACACCAGTTTGGACTGAAACGTCCAGATCACCGCTGCTCGTGGTGCCCGGCTTGGGCGGGGGTCAGCGATGCACTGCACAACACGTTGGCGCTTGTCAGAAAAATGCATCCCGTTCCGTTAGCAGATACAGATCTGGCTTGGCAAACGAGCAGGCGTGTGTGGTAAGGGGCGCAGGCTGGGCGCCAGCTGCGCTCACCGCCGTATCATCTGTCTGTAGAGAAGCAGGACGCTCATCCGAAATTTCTTGATATTTATTGCCAGTGAGTTAGGTTGTTTCAAGAAACTGCCAGAATCCAAATTAATTATCATTAATTTCAAGCTTTAGAACATTTTCTTCCTTTGTGGTAACAGTTTCTTTTCAAGCTATTTAAACAGAGCCAAACTAAAACAAAAATTGTGTCCTCAGTGGAAGGCCTGCCGCAGTGCACACCTTTGATCTCAGCCGCTTGCCAGGCGGAATCAAGAGGGTCGGGTGTGTGAGGCCAGCCTGTGCTACCTGGCGAGGCTGGGTCTAACAAACGAGCAAACGGACTAAAAGAAGGACCTCTCTGTGGGCACGGTGCCATCTAGGGCGCAGGACCAGGTTGGCCGGAAATCTTGGGGCGTCCCTGTGCAGCCCCTTGCGATCCTAGGGAAACCGAGGCCCCCGTTGGGGTTCTTAATTACATTAGTGATAGAATTCAAGAATGGACTCAAACGGGAGCCCAAGGACAATTTATGCCAGCTCAGAATAGAAGCCCGAGGGCCATCAAACTGGAAACCCCGAAGCTGCTTAGAGGAGGAGGAAGGGGACGGAAGGAAAACCATTTGAGGCGTGGAGGGGAATTTTGAGAAAGAGTGAAGGAGCCCAGAGTACTGGGGAGCTTAGAAGCTGCTCAGGCCCTGTCCAGCAACGGAAAAAGGCAGGGGAAGTGGCACCTGGTGAGAGTTGGGAGTTGGGGACCGGAATTCTGGGAGGGAAAGCTAAACTTGCCCCTAGGGGTGGCCTCCAGCCAGGCCCCTGACCTGCCCCACCTAGCCCCCCCCCCCCGTCTCTCCTGTAACAACTAAAACTCAGCCAAGCATTGGGTTTGGCTTGATGCCCCCCAGTAGAAACTTCCGGATTCTAGGCCATGCCTCTGAGGTAAGGAGCTGTGACTTCACCTTGCCCTTAAAAAATCTGGAGACAAGACGCTCTCAACTTCCATTACGGGGGCGTTGTTATACTAGTCATTACGGGCTCTGGGTGGGGCTCTATCATCTGAAACTAGGGTTGCAAACCCAGCTGATGAGATTTGTACACATTTTAAGTGGGGTGTGTATAAATCTTAAATTAGCGTGAACGCTATGGCCTTGGCGTGCTGAAGTACTATTTCATGATGTCGACAGACACAGTAAGCCAAGAATAGTGCTGGGAGAAAACCCTCCTCTCGCCACTAAGAAAATTGCCTCGATGGAGGAGTGGCTCAGTGGCAGGGCGCTCTTCATGGGGATTGGCTTGGCTTCAGAGAGTTAGGTTGTTTGAAATAATTCCTGCCAGAGCCCTAGTTAACTATTGATCTTCAATCTAGTGCAGTCTTTGTAATGACTCAGTCTTTCTTAACACTATTTTATTTAGGCAAACCAGATGAAACTAAGCCAAGTGCTACCTCGGTCAAGGGACCCATGGGAAATGTGTACAGCAGTGATGGGACTAGGGACCAAAGGCACACCTCACAGTGTTGGTGCTCTCTCAGCTGGCACTTCAGGGAAATCTTGTCTTGAGGAATGGTAGGAGTTAGAGAGAGACAGAGAGAGAGGGAACAAGTTGATATTGTTTATAGAGCTGGGAAGAAAATACCAGGGCTGTGTGAGTGATCGCTACTGTCCTGTGTTGCTGGAACATTGTTCTTTCCAGGGACTGAGCTGCCAGGACCTCACGTGGTCAATACTTTTGTGAAGTTTTTCCTCTTCTGGGAAAAGAGGCCGGGGTCAGTGGCAACACTCTTTTCCCCTACAGACGACACTTTGTATAACGACACTTTGTATAGCTTTATGCCTAAAATCTTAATGAACTCGAGACTTGAAAACTGCACAGACTGAGACACTGCTGCAAGCAGAGCCTGTTTTAAGCTCTAGACCGTTCCAGGGAAGACGGTCTTTTATATGTTGCTGTTGTTCAGAGAGAAGCCAAGAGCTAATTTTGGTTGGCTTCCCAGGGCCCAGTACTGAGGTGCAGGAGGGAGTAAGTTGGAGCAGGGAACACACATAGTTAATGCTATTTTTTCTTTCTTGAATCTTCAGTGACTTGGCCTAGCCGAAAGGCTCAGTACGTTACCACGCCGGATGTCCGGAGTGTGATTCCCAGGTTCTCTGTCCTCTGTGTTCCACACACGCTGTATCATGTGCCCCACCCGCAAGCGCACAGATAAATGTAAAAAACAAAACAAAACAAAAACCCTGAATAAACAAAGGAAAATAAAGCTATAGGTAAATAGGAAGAAATATTCACCACCTAGAGCAGAGATCGTAATGTCTTTTCAGTGACTTTGTAAGTAAAATGCACAGAAATATAAAAAGCATGAAGGAATTAAATACAATTATGATCTAAACTTCTAGCAACATTAAGAAGCGATAAATGACAGTTTTTACCAGAATATTCAAGTATGCACAGCACAGCCTAACCTACAGGAAAACCACGACAATTAACAAGTGAACATGTGGAATAGTCAAATTCTGAGCCCATCTGCGGACAGGTGTCAGTGGAGTTTGGCCTTGGGTTCTGCGGAATCTGAACCAGCAAGGAGGAGCTGGCATAGTTCCAAAGCCTTGGTCTTGGGAGACTGTGAAGGGTTGAGCTAGCGCTTGCTGAACTATGGTCTAGGAGAGAAAAACAAAAGTTCTTTTTGTGGCCACATGGAATGGGCCTGAGACAGTGGTAAATCGTGTTGGTGTCACTGAGAGGATTTTCAGAGGCAGAAACACTGTTGACGTCTCTTTTTTTTTTTAATGGATGACAGTATGAACGCTCTGAAAGTTTCTGAGAGTTCCACAGAAAGAAATAATTAAACCATAGTGGAAATCTGGGAAGTTTTATATATATATACATATCAGACAATACCATCTGTTATTTCTAAACTTTCTTGGTGGACCTGAGGAGAAGATTTCACACAGAATGATGCTAATTATTAAAATGACTTACACGTATGATTTATTTCTGGTATTATATACTCTAAAGCTTTGACTCCTTCCTTCTTCTTCTTCTCCTCCTCTTCCTCTTTGTCTTTTTTCTAGACCAAAGATGTAGCTATCTCATTGGCTATTATTATTGTTCTTTTGTAGGGTTGGGGATTGAACCTGGCCCCACTGTATGCTAGGCAAGTGTTCTTCCACTGGCATACAGCCTCAACCCGCTTCCTCATTTTTGTTTTTGGTGGGAAAGCAGAGCCTTCTAGGTCGAGTAACTGTCTTTTCTTCCAGGCCCTGTGATTTGTGAAGCCAGTCGACACCCAGGGAGTTCAACCCTGCAGCTACTACCGTCTAATACCTTTTCCTCCCACAGTAGAATACACACAATGGGATGGGGAGATGGCTAGCCTGTAATGTCAGCTGGTGGCCTCTCATGTCTCTGACCTCTGCAGTGAGCTCACGAACCCCCACTCACATAAACATAATTAAAATAATAGCAATAAATAAAATCTTCAGAATACGAAGTGCATGGGTGCTGAGCAATGGCATTAGAGGCGGACTTTAGACCTCCACACGCACATGCACACATAAGCACCCCCCACACACAGGTGCATGCCCACATACACATATGCACACAGAGAGGGGGTAGATGCTGGAATTGTGCTGTTCCATCAAGCTCCTTTGATTCTGTTGTGGGGTTATCATCAGTTTGCAAGTGTGGTGTTTGATTTGCAGCTCCCTCATTTTGCTCTTTAGATTTTCAACTGGATGGAGGCCACTTCCATCCTCCTCAAGCTAGGGGCCTGACTGGGGCTTACTCACATCCCTGCCTTTTTCTAGTATCCTGGCCAAACCTTGTCGGGATGGATTGCTGGCTTCTCAAGCTCCAGTAGCTGTCACTGCTACCTTTTTAGAACAAAGGAGTAATTAGAGATCATTTGTAATAAAAGCCACTTCTCTGTGTCTGGCAGAAGAGCCTTTGTGTCTCTGTTGACCTCTTTGAAAATTACAGAAAAATATAAAAATCAATCCATCAAAAAAAAAAAAATCCACAAAACTCAACACCTCATCCAAATAACTTCCCAGCCCACATGGTAGCTCCCCGAGAAGAAGGCTTCCTGCTCTTTCATCTCAGGCCAGCGTGAAAGCCTGGGTAGTCCCTGGGACCACTTTAATCAATTTAATGGGGTTGGTCGACTTCAAGCTTTGGGACGGTACAAAGAGACACTCAGCTGTGAGCAGTGAGCCAACACTTTCCTGGAGTGTTGGACTGAAATCAGCTGTGTGACAAGGGGGCGTTCCCAGAGAAGCCGGAGAAGTCGGTGATGCTCTATTCTGGCTGGACTGATGCAGTCTGCAAAGAGCCATCCACTCCTGAAGGTGTGGCAGAGCCAGCTGGTCCCTCTGGCCAGCACCGTTTCCTTTACAAGGTGCTTGTGAGAAAAGACGTGTAGGTGACGGACCTTTGTTAGTTCAAAGGGTTTTACCTCTTTATTCTAAAGCCCCATTGTGAATTCACTGGGCTTAAAATATGTATTACTGTCCCTTTCATTTTATCTTTCTGAAAGAAATCAAAGATGGAGAAGTTTTTTTTCTTCCCAATGAGTGGTGTTTGTACATTTTTTTTTTTTTTTAAACATCTCAGCTGATCCCGGCTGGTTCAGTGGGAACTGCTGAGACATTGTTCTTCTGGAGTTTCAAGCAATTTTTGCAGAAACCCAGACTTACCCTCATCTCTTTAGTAATTACAGCTTAGTTTATTGTAAAATGATGCCCAAGAGAAAGCCCTCAAGTGCACTAAAGAATTATTGTATTTGTTTGGGTGTTTTGCATGTTTATTTTTGCACCACAGAGGACAAAAGGAAGAGGGTGTAGAGTCCCCTAAGGCTGGAGTTACATACAGATGATTGTGGGCTGGGGATTGAACCAAGTCCTCTGGAAAGGCCAGTGAGCTTAACTGCTGGACCATCCCCCAGCTTCCTACAAGTACATTCCCAAGAATATCGGAGAGTGTGATAGTCCCCTTTTCTTTTCGATCAAAGCTGAGGAAGTTGTGGTCCTATAATCCTGACCACTGGGAATGATGTTGGAGATCAGGGGCTTTGGACATGGTAGTGTTGGGGGCTATTCAGCGCTGAGTTGCCTTCCCCCACTGTGTGGGTCAGCTGGTTTTGAACTTATGACTTTCCCCATCTTGGTCCCCAGAGTGTTGGAATTATGGTTGAGGGTCGCCATTTTTGGCTTCCAATTTTTGAGTATTTCTATTCATAATGTTTGCTTAAAAAGAATCCAGATAGAACAGGTTTTGGACATGGAGTCTGTGTTCTATATAGGGTGATAGTTTAAAAAAAAAGATATTATCTGTCTGACAAAAATAAAAGTGTCATGAGTATTACTAATTGCTGTTTACTTCTGTCTGCCTGAGGAATTTGTCCTGCAGGCACTTATTTCTTATTGAGAATTGCTTGCCCCCTGGAGTCTTCCCGTGTTATTATTTTTTTCGTCTGACATACAATCCATACTTTGAAGCCTATCTTTTTATCCATTCGATACAGTTTAAAGTTTTGTTGACTGACAGCTTATGGAAACAAGACGTGTTCACGTTTACAAAAGTAGCAAAACAGAGTAATCTCTTAGCACACGCACACACACCCACCGGCAACATCTTCCAGTTTCCTAAAGAAAACATTGTTCACCAGCTCCCAAAATGTGACTCAAAACACGCAAGACAGGTGAACAAAGGGGGGAAAATTAAACGAGGGCGCAAACACAGCCACATTGGTAATTCAGGCAAACACAATGTGTGTACAAAGGAAGCCAAGGAGGTAGCAGGGAGCGATTCTGTGGGACAGGACGTTCAGGCAGCGGGAAACCAGCCAAGGTTAGGCTTGAACCTTCTGCACTCCGTGCAAAGGCTCTGTGTGGTTTGAGTTCTCTCTCTCTCCATCTCCTTTAGGCACATGCATGTGTTTGCACATGCGCACTTGGAGGCTGAAGGCTGGCGTTGGGCGTCTTCCCTGGTCATCTTATTCACTGATGCGTTGTCACACTTGAGCCCGGCACTCACCAGCTGGCCGGCTCGCCCGGCAGTGCTCTCTCTGGTTCCTACGTTCTGGGTTTACGAGTGCCCTGCCATTGCTTGCTGGGCATTCGTGTGGGTGCTGGAGATCCGAACAAGGCCTTTCTCCCCAACCTGGATTCCCTCTTTTGTCCTTTGTTCTAGGAAGCGTTTCCCTCGGCCTCTGGCCTTTCCGGGGTGACCTGCAGTTTCTCCTCCGTGGTACGCACTGTGAGTGTTAAGGGACCGAAGGTGGCAGACGCCGAGCTGTTCTTTATGTTTGTAGTCTGTTCTCACTAACTGTGGCTGACTGGAGCTGTTACTTTCTTAGTTAAGCCATCTGACCTCACACACATTTGTCACATTCTGTCCCGGTGTTTCTGCGAGGGGCTCAGCAGGTGATAAGAATGACTCAGTTTTTTAGGCACAATGTAAAAAACATAACGTCTGTAGGAGCTGGGTTGTAGGCTGTGCTGACAAGGATTAACTTAGAGGGTGCGTGGGTAAGACTTACTTGGGGTTTGGAAAGGTGATTTAGAATCCTGACTGGTGCTGGGGTTTTGATCTGCAGTGACCTCCACTAACGGCACTACTCCCAACTCGTGGCACTTTTGGGAGTAGTGAAACAAGCGAGGAGGTGGAGTCTCATGGAGAGAGGTTGGGTCAGTAAGGCTGGCCTACAGCGATGTTAGGACCTGGACCCCTTCCCTCTGCCATCTGGGAACAGTTCTTTCCAAATGAACACTGCCTTACTGTTCTCACACTTCCCAAACAAGCAGGGTCTGAAACCATGAGCACAAATAGCCCTCTGCAATCAAGGTCAGCTGTCTTCCGCAATCCTCCCCCACCTGTGTATTTTCAGTTGTTTTTGAGATAAAGTCCCTCCAGAGCTCGCTGACTTGGCTACACTGGCTGGCCAGGAAGCTCTAGGGATCCTCCTGCCTCCGCCTCCCCAACACTGGAATTAGAGAACCGGAGCTGTTGGTCTTCCCCTGGTGCTGTGGGCTGACCTCAGGCCTCATGCCTGCTCTTGTTCTGACTGATATAATTCTGTTGTCTAGCTTGTCCCGTCTGTTGGGACAACAACTGAGCAGAAGACATTAGCCTGACGCTCCTGGTGATGCCTTTGCTCCCCTGCCTTCCTGGTGGCATGAACAAAGTTGGCTTCTGTTGATTTTTTTCTCCTCTAGGATCTCAGGCTTCAGGCTTTTCCACTCTGTGAAATCAAGGACATTTGTCAGTGTTCAACGGAGTTGGCGAGCTCTCCCTCTTAGGCTTTGACCGCTTGTCTGCTCCCTTTGCCCCTGTGGGCTCATAGCTTCTGATTACCCCGTGGTCACGCTAGTAATGTACAAGAGGGAGGGTGAGAAATACACAGGTGCAAGCTGCCGAGTTTCCTCAAGTCAACCTAGATGATTGCAGAGCATCTGAAAAACACTCACAATTGTAAACCCTGCAGAAGAAAACCAGCTGATTGCAGAGCACGCAAGGCGTTAATGGAGAAGCCCTTTCCACTCTCACCCTGTCACAGTGAAGCCAGTACATATTAATGCACACAGCTACTATCTATCTGCTTGCCTTTCTTTTTTTCCTTTCTTTCTTTCTTTCTTTCTTTCTTTCTTTCTTCCTTCCTTCCTTCCTTCCTTCCTTCCTTCCTTCCTTTCTTGACAGGGTTTCTCTGTGTAATAGAGCCCTGGGTGTCCTGGAGCTCTTTGTAGACCAGGCTGGCCTCAAACTCACAGATATCAGCCTGCTTCTGAGTGCTGAGATTAAAGGCGTGCATGCCACACCTGGCTTCTCTAGCTTTGTATCATCTATAGATACAGTATACTCTACTAGTTCAAGTACCATCTGTAAGAGATACAGCTGGGTGACTGCAGTACCTTTAAAATATTATACTATGCAGTGGTCATCCATCAGTCATATATTATGTTTTGGCCATATATGCTCTCTAGTTACTTAAGATTCATATACTCCAGAATTTTTTATGTGTATGCAAACATACAAACAATTTTTACGTATCTTTAGTTTTCCATCCTTTTTACCAAACCAATTATTGGACTCATTGTCATACACACTCATTTCCCCATGTTGACACTTGTAATGCTCTCTCATCCTTGTTCTCAGTGAGTGTGTAACAATTTGTGAAATGCACTAGAGTCCATGTACCACACCCCTATTGGACACTGGTGTCCGAGTTGTTGCCAATCTTTTGTTCTTCCCCGTGTTTCTGAACTCTCACGAACATGCTGACCAGCTCTCCAAAGTGGAGTTTCCATGTTGAAAGGCACAGGAATGTGTAGATATTGACGGTTGTTGTTTGTCTAAGAGTTAGACAAATTTGCACTTTAGTCAGCAATGGTGAGGAGGGCTGTTAGCTCCCACGCTGACGCTGAAATTGTAGATTACAGCCAGCATAGCTCTCTCTTCCAAGGACATTTCTCTGAGGTGGCTGAGCATCTTTGTGTGTGTCCCGGGGCTCCTTGTTTGCTTGGTCCTGTTCTGACCGTGTTTGTCTCCTGTTTTTGCCCCCTGTTGATTTTGTTCTTCTAGATTCCTTGGAGCTGTAGACGTTATACAGGCTCACTCAGTGACATGGTCTCCGTCGTGTGACCCCGTTCATTGGTGGCCTCTCCATGAACGAACGCACACTCCAGGGCTCGCATCTGGCCAGGAGATTTTGACAAAGTTGACAAGATTAGAACTAATTTGAGGTCTTGAAGTTTATGTTGGCAC
Source organism: Psammomys obesus (assembly GCF_907164565.1). Classification (NCBI taxonomy): domain Eukaryota; kingdom Metazoa; phylum Chordata; class Mammalia; order Rodentia; family Muridae; genus Psammomys; species Psammomys obesus. The sequence continues at coordinate 556,944 of NW_026591643.1, read as the reverse complement.
AAAAAGAGCGGACCCTGGGCCACCTCGCCTCAACCAGGTGGGTGGCGTGACAGTACCGCTGCTGTTGAGGAACTGGGCTGCAGTGGGCTTTCCTGACATGTGAGGGGGTCTGGGAACAGAGCTCATTCCAGTCAGCTCTCAAGGTGAGAACACAATTTTGTGTCTGTGTGTGTGTGTGTGTGTGCCGCTGCGTACAGGGAGCGTACTTTCTAATGACTAACTTCATTTAAGATTTCTTCGCAGAAACTTAATGAATAAATTGTCATATTTATGTCATATGAAATGTCCTCTTGAGGGAACACACTCCTTCGGCACACGGTATGCCCCACGGTCAGGTGTTTCGGTCCTGCGTGGCTGGAGTAAATTTCAGTTCTAGTCATTGCTGACGCACACACCTTCCCCATGACCTCCAACCCAGACTGGCTTTCTCCGGTAACACCCTTAATAGTTTCACCTCCATCTTTTGTTGATTCTTGAGTGGTTCAGAGCTCACACTGAAAAAAAAGGGGCGGGGGAAGGTCTGTGGGTGGAGCTCCTCCACTCGTATTGGTGCGGATCTGAGTCAAATAGGCGCGTGCTTCCCACATCCTCTTCCTAAATTCCATCAGTGGAATTACTTGTGCCTACCAGGTCTTAGCATACCATATTTCTTGTTCAAGTATGAGTGTCTAAAGATTTTACTTTTTAAATTATGTGTGTGTGTGTGTGTGTGTGCATAGATTTGTGCACGCAAGGACAGAAGGCGGTGTGTGAGTCTCAGGAGCTGGAATTCCAGGCTGTCTGAGCCACCTTCTGTGGGTGCTGAGAAAATCAAATTCTGGTTCTTTTTTGTAGCAGTATTTGCTTTAGACCACTAAGCCCAACTCTGAGCATTCACAATGGGATGGCTGAGTTCTCTCACTGGTGTGGTGGGCTGAATCTCTCCTGTGCACATCATGGGAGGAGGCACACGCTTAGTGTATAGGCTCACCCAGAATTTCCAGAGAAAGAACAGAGCCTGTGAAATTCATTAAACATTACCACAGTAAGAAAAAAGGACAAACCACAAGAGAAAAACAATCTGTGCACAAGGCTCCCCTGCAAACTAGACTGTTCCAGTGTTTATAAATACTGGCCTGTGGAGAGAAGAACACGCATTACAATAATTATGCGTTAGTGCCTCATTAGTGCGGGCTACGTCCGTGCTGTCTCTTTCCTCTCTAGTGTATTTCTGATAAGTTAGCATTTTTAAAGTCTTATTTAAAATGTAATAAAAACAGAGGAGAGAGAGTGTACATTCAAGAGTACATAATTTGTAATTCCTTCTGCTGTGCGAAGACAGTAGACCATGGGTTTCTGAGTCTCCAGAGAGAATGAGGAAGTGCCTTTCCCCTCAGAATCAGAGCCCAATTACTTGAAAACTGCCAGTCACAGCAGAAATTGTGGGCGTTTTCCTTCATAGCATCCTACCGTTTACATTTAAATTCTAGGTGTCCTAAATACGTTGTGAACGTGGACCAGAACTTGCAGCACTCTGATCATCCAGCTTGCTCATATGTTCTAATGCCCCAACCCCTGGGCATTCTTACTAGATCACCTTAAAGCTGATGCAAATATTGATATTCAGCCGCTGCAAAAAGGAGATATAGTTTATATTTAGTTTTATAGCTTTAATTTTTTATTGAGTTCTCTCTTTCGGTCTCTCCTTCCCTCTCTCTCTCTGTGTCTCTGTGTGTGTGTGTGTGTGTGTCAGTCAGTATGTGTGTGCGTCTGTGTGTATGTGTGTGTGTGTCACTCGTGTTCAGATGTTTGAGGAGGCCAGAAGAGGGCGTCAGATCCCTGGAGTTGAAGTTACAGGGAGTTTTAAGGTCACCCTTGTGGCTGCTGAGAATCAAATTCAGGTCGTCTAGAAGAGCAGCAAGTGCTCTTAACTGCTGAACTCTCTTTCCAGCTTCATAATTTATGTTTCCAAGAATAGCTTGGTGTTTTCTGTTAAGTCTGCGGATGCTGAGTAGCCATCTGTACGTGCTTCTTGGATGTTTGTATTTAGATAGGCTGTACACCTTCAGAGCTGAACACGACCAAGCGGAGGTCATGATCTCCTCATATAGGCCACAGGCCCTTCTTGACTGTGTCTCAAACGATGGCATTGTCATTGCTCAGTCGCTAAAGCAAGACGCTCCAAAGGTGCCTTTGATAGACTCCATCATATCCTTGCCCGTGTCCATTATCATGTACTCTAGACTTTCACCCACAGACTTGCAATTGCATTTTTATGTTTGTGTGTCAACCCAGTTTTGGTCCAAACTGGGTGGAAACAGGAAGGGTAAAAATCCACTGGCTTTGTGATCTGCCAAGCTGCATGCAGCTGGTTGTGGAGGATGGCCCGAAGCATGGGCCCCTGAGCTGTCAGCAGCTCCTCCTGCTGTGCTTGGTGGTCTGTCTTTCAAGACTACAAGCTCCTTCCCTGCCTGCACCCAGGTCTCTGCGCTCCTCATTTGGTCAGAGAGGAGGAAACGGAACATCTCGTGCTGACAACTAGGGAAAAACTCCTGGGAAGGAACCAGGGTTAGGTTGACTTGAGCCAGCCCCCATGCTGGAAGGAAGGGTCATTGGGGCACAGGGACTGCCTTAGCAAGAGCACAGGTTTGAGATTTGTGGGGAAAGACTTCTCTAAAACTAGAGGGCACACTTGACAGACAGGCATGTAACTAACTCTTTATGCTTAAATTTCCTTTACATTGAAAAAAAAAAAAAAACCCGTTTGAAAAATGGTAATAAACAGAAGTGCTGGGATCTGAATTTTACAGCGGTGGAGTCCGACGCTGTGTCAGCCTGCGATGCCAGGTTAAGCTAGGCGATTTCTTGAAACAAAACTTCAATAGCCTTTTGACTCCAGGGTGCCCTGACTTCCCTTACCATTTGCACCCATTTATCAGTGTGAAGCACTTCTGTGCAACCGCAGCAAAATATACACATGCAAAAGAGGTTTCCTCAGATAATGGCCAGGGGTGCTTTTGTGACAGCAGCTGTTCCCCGCCGCTTCTGACTCTCTCACAAACAAGACAATGCCCACTCTGCTTTACGGACTTCATGGTAAGCACATGGCACGTGATTTGATTCACGGACTTATTACTTACTAATAATATACTACTTTCAGATGCTTTGTTTGGTCAATGTGCTGGTCGCTTTCTGTCAACCTGACACAGATCTAGACATATCTGGGAAGACAGAACCTTAATTAAGAAAATGCCTCCATATGATCGGCCTGTAGGCAAGCCTGTGGGGGTGTTGTCTTGATTACTTCTTAACGGGGGGAGGGAGTTCACTGGGCACATGCTGCCCCTGTACTGCGTAAGAAAGCAGGCTGAGCAAGCCACGAGGAGCAAGCCAGCAAGCAGCACCCCTCCATGGCCTCTGCATCAGCTCCTGCGTCCAGGTTCCTGCCCTAAGCTCCTTATGGACGGTCTGTGAGCCTAGAAGTATAAGCAAAATAAACCCTTTCCTTCCTGAGTGTTTTATCATAGCGACAGACGTGCTAATTAAGACAGTAGCGGTTCATGGAGAAGTCAATGTGTGAATTCCCCTGTCTTTATATCGCGAGTGGCCTTTGTTATTTCTTGCAGTTTTGATAGTAGCTCTTCTGTGTGGGAGCTAAAGGTTGATGAGAGCTCGTTCTGTTGTTGTTGGTAAGACATGACTTTTTCTTTTTTCCCAGGGCGGTCTTGAGCTTTCGGAGTCAATCATTCTGTTCCAGCCTCATGAGTAACAAGAGCTTCAGAAATGCGCCACCACACTGGCTCTGTGTGTGTGCTTCAGGCTGGCTCTCACTGTGCAGCCCAGGCTTTGCCACACACCAGGCTTTCACGGTGGATTTGACTTGTATTTCCCTGAGAACTGGTGATATTAAGTCTCTTAGTGCACCTGTTGGCCATTTGTATCATGCTATAATGCAGACTGGATTTTACACATGAGGACTAGACTATGCGTGCCTTGTACGAGGACACTCTAGTGATATCTTGAAGTGTTTCCCTTATGCTTTCTTTTAGAAATTTCTATTTGGGGATCTTATATTTGGACTTTGATTCATTTTGAGTTGAATTTTGTATATGATGAGAAATAGAGATCCAGTCCAGAAAGGGAAACTTTCCCTTTGCTGGAGAGACTGTCTTTGTCCAGCATTTTTGTCTGTTTGCTTGTTTTTTGTTTTGTTTTGTTTTGTGTGCCATTGTTGAGGATGGGCTGGCTTAGACACAGATTTCTTTCTAGGGTGCTATTCTGCCCCACAGGTCTTCATTTGTTTACCGTGCACTCTCAGTTAAACAGCTGCACCTCATATTCAGTGCAATATTTATCTACGTACGAACGGACAACAGCCTTTGGCCTGCGGGTTAGGCTAGAGATTACTGTCCCTATCTCTGAACACTTTCTATGCTTACATCAGGCTGTGGTGATAATTTTGTAACTTTGCTTTCTTTAAAAACACAGAGAAGTTCTAGGAACATTTTTGTTTTAACCCCAGGTGTGAGTTATAGGGCTGCTTTGTAGCAGCTGATGATGATTCGCCTCTTGCTTTAGCAGAGGCATGGTTTTGCCAGCTGCAGATAGTTTCTGTGATTTTGTGATGATCAGAAATAATTCTGGGCACTTTTTAGAGGGCCCCGAGAGGTGTGGTGACATGGTTGTCGGTTTCTGTTGGTTGCAGTTTGTTAAACCTGGAGGCAGGAGCTGATGCAGAGGCCATGGAGGGGTGCTGCTCACTGGCTTGCTCCTCGTGGCTTGCTCAGCTGCTTTCTTACACAGTACAGGAGCACTGTAAGCTCCTGACACAGTCCCCAGTGAACTGCCCCCCTCCATTAATTAGTAATCAAGACAACACCCCCACAGGCTTTCCTATAGGCCGATCATATGGAGGCATTTTCTTAATTAAGGTTCTGTCTTCCCAGATATGTCTAGATCTGTGACAGGTTGACAGAAGGCAACCAGCACATCTACTAAGCAAAGAAGAAACAACAAGAGGAAATTAGATATCCTGATGGTGAAGGTCAAACTTGCCCTAAGGAGGTGGGTACTCCTAATCAGCAGGAAGTAGTGTAACGATAATGTTGTCCCCTTTCTGGCCCCTGACTTTATTCAAGGGTCCCTTTCCTTTTCTCTCCATCCTTTTTTCTTTTTCTTTTCTATCTTGTATTAGGGGTTGAAAGGCTGGGAAAAGGCTGGAGGAGGGCAGAAGAAAGAAGACTCCACAAAGTGTCACACGACGGTTACCCAAATGAGGTCCCCAAACCCCAAGAGGAAGAGGTGAACATGACCAGCAGCTGGGCCACCTGGGCATCTCACTCAAAACTAAATATTTGGCCACATTGTTTTGGAAACCCACCAACTTTAAGATATTTGAAGCTTGCAGTGTTTTAGAGTGCTCCCAAATACAGTCCATGTTTGCTGACAGCTTTTCTCAGGGGGCAGACTCTCTTGGTCAGTGAACGACAGCTAACCCTCCTTCCGACCCACACACTGCGTAAGTGTGAGGTTTAAAGTAGGCATCCTAATTTAGTTCAAATTGATACTTCTTTTTCTCTTCTCGAAATAGCTGGATCGTCCAGTTCTCCTGTACTGGCCTGAAAAAAATATATCATTATTTATTACTAGCTGAAAACCATCCTCATTAACTTGATTAATCAAATGCTTCTTTTAAAGATGGATTGAAACACAAAATATCCAGTCTGGGTCCACAAAGTGAAGAGATAATTTGACTCTCAAGACAAGGCTGCCGTGCGAGGCAACATCACACTTTCTTCAGAAAGCCATCAAGTAGTGTCTGCCTCCCCCATGTACTGTTTTGTCTTTTTAGCAAGAAATGATGATTTCCTCTGAAGTGAATGTGCTTTCCTTAAACATCAAAAGGGATTTTTCTCAGCACCCTCAAATTCTAACACGGGGTGGGGGCTGTGTTATACGTACAGAGAAAATTCATGGCGGAGTCAAAAGCTCTCAGGGGAGCCTTTCATTTAGGGCACTGGTCATTTTCTTTCTGCACCATGATTGTGGATATGGAAGCCGAGAGACCTCAAGTTCTTCCGTGCTTCTGGAAAGAGATTAAAATGGACAGTTATACACCCTGAAATGTAAATAGCACACAGAATTGTAGAAGAGTTAATTTGAATTTATTCCTTCTTAAAATGAGAATGTTAGTTGAAAGTTTTCTTTTTCAAAGTATAAAGAATATTGCCATGGAATTCATTTCCTTCATGTGATTGATACTTAAAGGCGGCGAGAGTCATATATTTATGAGGTTCGCGTGGCGTGTGGACTTTTTAACATCCCCCTTGAGCGGCCTCTCTCATGATGAGAAGAAACATCAGCAAACACTTCGTTCTTAACTTAGGCTAATGATGCTTTCTGCACTTTGTGTTTACTGTGCTTGAGATGTTAGATTTGATGTTTAAAGAGTTCTGAGTTGGATTAAATTTCAAATGCTAGACTTAAAGCTTCTTTTTTCAAAGGAGCGATGCTGTTTCATTAATAGTTCATGGAAACTTACGTCTTGAAAAGCTGATCTGGTGTGCTTTAGAACCCACTGCTGGTCATTAGACACCGTGCCACTTACCGCCCTGACAGGATGTTGAAATCTGTTTTGTTTTCTGGTTTGGGGCCGGGAGGGGCCTTGGCAGAATGTCTCCCGGGTGAAGCGGATGCATGGCTGGCACAGGTGGCAATGGCTAGCTCTTCTGATGTAGCATGCAGTCCTTCTGGGGCTGAGGGCCCTTTCCCGGATTCCAGGGTACACGTGAGTGACGGCCAAAGACAGGCTTTCCCTCCCCAAGGAATCAGGCAGTAGTTAGAGAGCAGCCTTTAAGGGCCTCGTGGGCGCCCCTCCTGAGGGCCACAGGAATACTCTGCTCACAGCTCAGTCCTCTCTTCATGAGGCAGGAGGCCTGAGAGGCTTTTTAGAACAGGGTCCCTAACCAAAATGGTCAAAAGAGTCCTTGCCGCTGACGTGGAAGATGCAAAGCACCAGCATTCAGAATTTATCCCACTGATCCAGGAAATCTGTTTTCTGAGAAGATGGGTACAGGGGCCAGGACTCCTGCACCCCAGGGTCCCCATCGACAAGCTGGGGTGCAGGAGTCATCAGTGCCAGCTGCCCAACCTTTCGGAGACTGGAAAAGTATAGAGCCATCGCTCAGATAGAAAGGGGGCAGTGTGAGAGGCCCACAGGAGAATGCATTAATGTGTCAATAGTTAATGTTTCAGTCTACAGGACAGCTGCAGGTGAGTTTAACCCTGCAGTTAGAGATCTGCTAAGGGTGGTGCTTTGACCTTCAGCCCGTCCATCCATTTCCCAGATTTTAAGAGCAAAAATGTCAACATTTCTTTTCTGTTGCATTTTTTTTCCTGATTACAAAAGACAGATACTATTATTTATTTTGTAGAATATTTGGAAAATAGAAAATATTACAAGGAGATAAAAATAATTTTATAAAAAGTAATTTTCTTACTCACCCAGTAAATAGAAATATAAAGATTAATATGACTATGTGATCTTCTTTTCCCTGCATGTGGATTTTTAGTCACATGACCCTGACTTTATTGTGTTGTGTAAAACTCCTTATTATATTTAATCATGTTCTGTGACCATTTTTTTCATGAACTGGATATTCAAAAAATGTAATTTAAAGTGAAGCCATAGTTTCAGAGCATGGAGCGTGTTTGTTCTTTCCCATTATGAAGTATTCATTGCAAATGATCGTGGAAGCCAGGAAAAGAAGAAAGACAAAGTCAGTGATAAGTCTATTATAAGAATCCCATCTTCCTACCGTTTCTTAAGCATCTCAAGCCTCTTTATGATGTGTGTGTGCGAGCGTGAGTGTGTGTGTATGTGTTGTGCATGTTTGTGAATGATCATGTGTGGTAGTTTGAGGAAGACTGTCCCCCACCGGCTTGCATAGTTGAGTGCTCACTCACCAGGGAGTACTCCTTGAGAAGGATTAGGAGGTGTGGCCTTGATGGAGGAGGTGTGTCACTGAGCTTCCACGTTTCAGAAGCCCAGGCCGGGCTGAGCATGACTTGCTCTCCCTCTCTCCGGGTGAGGATCAGGACGTAGCACTCAGCGGCTTCTGTAGCATCACCCACCGCCATGCCGCCCACTGTGACGATGACCAAGCCTCTGGAACTGTGAGCCAGCCCCCAGCTGAAGGCTTCCTTTTATACCAGTTGCCTTGGTCAGGATGTCTCCACACCGTCTGTAGGCGCACACATCTTCCTGGGTGTCAGTCCTGCTCGGGTGCCATCCGCTGTGTTTTCCAGACGGGCCCTCGCCTTGACCAGGTGCTAGCCAATGCCCCTAGGGATGCCCCTGTCTCTAGCTCCCTGATAGGATCAGAAGCTTGCACCCCTGTGCAGCGTACCCTGACTTTTTATGTGGGTTCTGGAGGTGAGCTCGGGCTCTCGTGCACGCAATATCTTCGTCTTCTTTGCTAACTCCCCAACCCCATATTCTGCTTATTTTATCAGTTAATATGACATACAAAGTTTATTGTACATACTAGCACTAGACTTGTGGTTTAAAGTGTAGAGTCAGCATTTACAATTGATTTTTCAGTGTGATTATGTAGATAAATACTTGTGTTTTACAGTTCACACACCATCTATGGAGACACTACTGTGTGCCGGATGACAGGCACACACGTGTGAGTGGGACAGTTCACAGTAGGAGTGGTACGGCAGTCTGGCCTGAGTTTATGTGCACGCTGATAGGTTTTGATGTTTTCTGTGTGAATGGCCACACTGCAGTCCGTTTTTTGTCATTTGTTTGTACCTCATTCAGCTAATCGCTTATGCACCGAGACTGTTGCCCTTTCTTCCGTGAGATTATTATGATAAAGATCCCTCCTTAACTCTCTTTTTCACATCTTACACCGTTTGTCTGTGACAACATCACTTGAGAGTCCCCGTGAAGCCGCAGCCCCCCCACCCCAAGCTTATTCTCATAGCAGACAGACCAGCACAGAAGCCCACAGCTGTGGGGTGCCCAGGCCTGGCTGACACATCTACACCTCAGTCCCTTTGCTGAAGGTTCGGGGGTCATCACGGAAGCGTGACGTGGAAGGGGACGGGCTGTAAGAGCCACAGGACCAAGAGGTGCGCTGCGACACAGCGTCTTCCGTGATGGAACCCGCACAACATGGTCGCCGTAGAATGACTGTATCAGTTAGCGTTCCAGTGCCGACGAGGGCAATCTTGCATGGCTCCCTCCTACCCCGAGCAGTGCAACACAGGCCGAGAGTTAGTGCTCTCCAGGTAGGTCATCAGACCCCAGGCGGCCAGCCATAAGCAACACAGGTTGAATTCACTCATGCATACGTGGATGCATTCGTTAGTATACTGTGTAAACTGGTTCTGCTGCATAAAGAACACACACACACACACACACACACACACACACACACACACACACACACACGGCAAAGAAGAGGCCATGGATTCTGAAGGAATGAGAGACACAGAGTCGGAGGAGATATGGTGGGAGCGGAAATGAAGTTAAAATAGTACTTGTTTATGAAATTCTAGAAAATAATAAATGTAAAAAATACGTAGGCGAGGTGACTCGGCGCCTAAGAGTGTGCGCTGTTCTTACAGAGGACCCGTTTGGGTTCCCACCGCTCACGTCAGGAGGCTCACAACCCGTGTCACTCCAGCTCCATTATCCGATGCCCTCATCTGGTCTCCGTGGGCATGCTTACGCACACTCCACCCCCTCCTGCAGTTAAAAATAAACTAAACAAAGAGTATGTATTTAAGCTTTTCAGTTTATTTCCAAAATACCGATTTTCAGTTCTAATAGCAATGTAAGTACCATTTTCACCATGAAAAACAAACAAAAAATGGGGCATCAGTGCCATTTTAATTGGCCATGTTCCTTAAATGTTTATTGACCAATTACAGTATTTTGCTGAAAACTTATTTTTATTTATTGGTCTCGAGTCATATGGACTTTTCACAATATTAAAGATATTAACTGTGTTTCTGCTGCATATAATTTTTTAATCCATCGTTTGACTTTGATTTTATTAATTATTTTTCCACAGTTAGAAGTTGTATATTTTAATTTTTTCAAATCTACCAATTTTATATTGTAGCCTTAGGTTTTATGTCACAAAGTACAGCGTATCCTATCACTCATGAATTACATACACTTGAACTTTATATAATTTTATTTTAAATTTTGCATTGTTAATGCAAGTAAGATTGATCATTTTGATAAATAATAAAATGTGAAGATTAACTTTCTATTTTTAACTTGGCAGGCACTTTGTATTGAGCCACAGACCCTTGTACATGGACCCGAGGTGTGAGCTTGTCGGCCTCAGAGCTTCTAGAAGGTGCTTGGGATGTTGCTCATTTCAACGTCAGGAAACACACATTCTTCTTCCTTCCTTCCTTCCTTCCTTCCTTCCTTCCTTCCTTCCTTCCTTCCTTCCTTCTTCCTTCCTCCTTCCTTCCTTCCTTCCTTCCTTCCTTCCTTCCTTCCTTCCTTCCTCCTTCCTTTCTTCCTTCCTCCTTCCTTCCTTCCTTCCTCCTTCCTTTTTTCCTTCTTTTTCTTTTCATTTTTCGGTGTTTCCTTGGAATTACCTTCTGGTTCCCTCCTTCCCTTTATTGAGTTCCAGTCTTACTTTATATAGTATTTTAAAATTTGATATTTGATATTGAAAATAAAGAGTTTTTATTTTCTTTTTAAATTCTCTCTCTCTCTCTCTTTTCACTTTCTCCCTTGAAGATCAAGCCCAGCTCTTTGTGTGTTCAAGGCAAGTGCCACACAGCTGAGCCACACCCAAGCGCTCCTCCCCTTATGTTACTTTCTATTTTTGGATGATATGTTAGAGATTTTAGCGTTTATATTTTTAAGTTGGTGAAGATTTCTTTGCGGTCTTAATATGCCATTAACTTTCATGCGCATTTTACCAGTTTTGAAAAGATGTGGGAACTTGTGGGCCTATCATTCCGGTCTGCTAACTTTCCCCTCATCTGTGCTTTTAAGTCTCTTTATTCTTTTCCATTGCATCCTGAGGACAGCCCTCCGTTTCCTACTCCAGGACATTATTCTGATTTCTGCCTCGTTGCATTTGGATTGATAAGTGTTAGTATTTTAAATGCGTAAGACTTTTATTGGATAACTGCCTGCCATTTTCCCTTTATGAAAGAGAATTTCTGCTCAGCACTCTGAAGAAACCAGTGTCCTAGTTTAATCATTTTCCCGTTGTATGTAGGAAATGCCTCCTTGAGGGCTTTCTTCCCTTCTCAGATGTCCCTTTCTTCATTTCTTCCTCATCCCTTCTCCCCCCATCACTCCGTTTCCTCTCTAGGTACCTCCCCCGTTGAGACTTTTTTTTTAATTTTTAAAGTTTTATTTATTCATTTTATGGTTGTTTTACCTGCATATATGTATGTGTACCATGTGTGTGCAGTGTCCACCGAGCCTAGAAGAGGGTGTTGGGTCCCTTGGAACTGGAGTTACAGACAGCTGTGAGCCACCGTGTGAGTTTTGGGACCCAAACCTGGATCAAGAGCATTCGCTGCTCTTCTCGCCTGAACCAATTCTCCAGCCTATGAATCCATTTACATGGTGGCTCTCTTCTTAAGATAGGGTCTGGCTGTGTACCCCAAACTGACCTCACACTCACAGTGCAATTGTCCTGTTTATGCCCCCCTCCTCCCCAAGTGCTGGGATTTTAAGTGTGTGTGGTACTACAGCTGGCTGTACTGAGCCTGTCTAAATGTCCTCACGTAAGTCAAAGACAGTTTGGATTTAGGACCAGGGGAAGACTGTTTGTTTCAGTCACATAACTGTGCTGGTCAGTTTTTGTTTTTGTTTTTCATCAACTTGACACAAGCTAGACCCATGTGGGAAGAGGGATCCTCCCTCAGCTTAGCCTGTAGGTAAGTCTGCAGGGACATCTTGGTTGGTGACTCTCACGGGAGGTGGGAGGTCTAGCTCACCAGGATTAGGGCCACCCCTGGCAAGCTGTCCTGGGAGGTGTAAGAAACGTTGCTGAAAATGGGCCTGGGGAGCAAGGCGGTACGCAGCACCCCTCCACGGCCTCTGGGTCAGCTCCCACCTGGGGTCCCTGCCCTGCCTTTGGCTCAAGACCTTCCTTTCTGCTCCAAGTCAGAAATAGCTTCGCTGGTGTCTGCTTCCCTCTTGGCTCTGCTCTAGCTGTTTCCCTGCCTTCCTTTTGTGCTTGAAGTCCTCATCGTTACCTCAGACACTGGGGAGCGTCAGTGCAATGCCTTTCACAAGCTCCGCCTTTCCCTGTGAGGAACATGCTCCCAGGATCTGAGGCAGCCTGTGGCAGCTTTGGGAGGCCGGTCTAGGATGGAGACAGGCCTTTTCTCTTCTGTTGTGCTCCTTAAATGAGAGGCACCCCACCCAGGCTGTCTGTCCTGTTGGAATTCCACCTTCATGTCTTCGCATGGCTCTCCTCTGGGGAAAAAATATGGGTTAAGGGACCCCAGAACAAGGATTTTCTTCCTGTGTAGGCTGCCAATGAATGGCCTGCTGCTCAAGGCCTTCACTCTCTTCTCGGTTTCTATGCTTTTGACTCTCATAAGTCCTTTGTTCTTAGAACAGAGAAACGAGATGGGAGGGGAAGTTTCTGACACTTCCTTACCAACTCGATAGCCAGATTACAGCTACGTGTGCATCTAAGATCTTTGCTCTCATAGGGGAGATGGGCTGGGGGGATGGGCTGGGGGGATGGCTCAGCACGTAAAGTGCTGTTGGACAAGTATGAGGACGTGAGTTTGGTCCTGACAAACCATGTGAACAAGCCAGAGGAAGCTGGATGTAGTGGCTTGTGATCCTAGTGCTGGGGCCCTGACACAACATGACACCCGGGGCTCTCGGGTCAGCCAGCCTGCCTGACTTGTCTAGAAGCGACTTCTGAGACTGACTTCTGGCCTGCATGGGTGCGCGCATGCACACACACACACACACACAGACACTGGTACACGCACACGCACACACACTCAAGAACACACAGACACGAGCATGTGCGCACACACACACTCACACGCACACACGGTTAGGAGAGGAGTCTTAGTAGGCAGTCATGTGGCTTGTGTCTTACAGCCGTCCTCTGTACGTAGGCTACAGTCTTCACTGCAACATCTTATTTGCCAGGAGTCAGGAGTTTAGTCACGGAGACTCCACTCTAAGAGAGCAGCCCCGTGCCCCTGAGAACGCACGTTTGAAGGGTGCCTGTGGGTACTGTCTCAAGAATAGCGACACGACAGAGAGGAACCCTCTGCTGCGGTCACCAAGGCTGCGAGCCATTGCCCCCCCCACCCCCCACCCCCCCATGCTTAGGATTTGCACCAGCGCCTACTGCTGGGTCGCAGCACTGCCACCAACCGAGAGGGTTCCTGTGTGTTTGTTCACCGCGTCACCTTTAGATTAGGGGAAAGCGGAAGAGGAAACATGACATTTATCAGCCCTGGAGCCGCTAAGGGCTGTGAACAGGCAGTGGTCAGTGCCCCGATTCCTGGCTCTTTGGGCTTGGGAGGGAAAGGGGCGCAAACTGCTCCTCAGCGTTTGGATCAGTGAAGAAACGCCACAAGCGCTCAGCTCATGGCGGTTAGCAGTGTCTTTTAGAAAGCAAACGAGAAAGGAGATCATGACGACGGCGGCCCGTTTGCTGGCTGAGCTGTTCTCGGTGATGTGTGCAGAAAGCGCCTCCGGTGCCCGAGTCAGGTTGCATCAGCAGGTCCCCGCTTTCGGTGGTTGCTGCGCTGGACAGATCGGAGCAGGTTCCCACTCACCTTGCTCTGAAGCCAGGCAGCAGGTGTCTCGGTGCTTTCCTCCCCAGGGCCACCTCGATGCCAGTGTGGGGCTGTCGTGACCCCAAGGTCAACCCTAGGTCTGCCAGTGTGGTACGAGGCCCAGTGGTTGCTGTCCTAGCTGTCTGTCATCTTGATGGACCAGCGTGCTCCCCAGGAGTCCTGAGAAAATCATGCCCTGTTTCCCGTTGCGAAGCTGGGCAAATTTCCTGCTTCTCTTTGTGCTAAGGATTTCCATTTTATTTTATTATTACTTTTTAAAGATTTGTCTATGAGTGTGAGTGTTTTGCCTGGGTGGATGTGTGTGTCTCACATACATGCCTAGTGCTTGTAGAGGTCAGGAGGGTAGAGGTTTAGATGGTTGTGAGCCACAACGTGGGGCTGGAAACTGGACCGGGTCCTCTGAAAGGGCAGTACGTTACGTATTCTTAGCCACAGAGATAGCGCTCCAGCCCCTGGTGACACACTCATTTTGCTTTTTCTCTCTGTCTTTGCTCACCCTCCTGGCTTCTCTCCCAAGCAAGTTTCCTCAAGGCCTTGTCCCAAGCTCTGCTTTTGGTAGAACAGAACCCAAGCTAGGAGCATGACCTTAAAAGTCTACATAAGGCAAACAACGGTTCAGATAGGGAGAGGCACGTCACAGCAATCTCGACTCTATGAGGAATGGTTGGGAGGTCAGACAGAAATCTCATGTCTACCACTGACCCCAGAGGAATCATCACTCACAGAACAAAAGCTGTTTAGGTAACTCTTGAGAGCACCCTTGGACCAGCAGCCCTGGCCACAAAGCACATCCTGAGCTTCTGAGCCATGCTGCTGTCTCCTCAGAACATTAACAGTGGCCCTATAGGGAGCATTTGTAGTTGTTGAGTGCCTTATAAAAACACAAGCATCTTAAAGGAGTGAGAGTGAAGGATTAATGACAATGACACATCTGTCACCTTTGTCCAAGCTGTCACTGTCCTTGTTACGTATACTTATTTGTATAGTTTCAGTGGCCATTATTTACACAATTCCATTCTGTTTGTGAATTGCTCTCAGAGGCTCTGAGACGCTGGTTCATAACCACAAATCCCTAAAACAAAAAGCATGCTTTCTCTTTGCAAGCAGTTTACTTTTGTCATCAGTCAAATCATTCAGAGCCCAGTTTAGAGAATAATTTAGAAAGGAATTCAAAGCTAATGTTAGAAACTCAGCTCTTTAAAACAAAATAGCTGGCTCTTGTTTTCTTGACATTAAGAAGTTAGGATGGTCAGCTTTGCATTACTGTGACAAAGTCGCTGAGATTGTCAAGCTGGGCAGAGAGACAGCTAACCTTGGCACAGCAGCTCAGGTGGCTCTTGCGGCCTTTGGGTGGTGATGCTGGGCCTGATGGCAGGAGGCGATACTGCCCTGGCGAATCAGCCGGGGAACACCAGACACAGAGCAGAGGCACTGCGTGGATGTTAAAGGAAGACTTCCCAGGTTGGCTTTCATGACATGGTTGGTGTCTGTGTCATCAGACAGACACCAGGCTGGGTGCCTCAGCAGTTACAACTTGGCCCAAAGCCTGGGTAATTCCTGGAGAACTGTTAGCGGTCAGTGTTGGGGGTTCTGACACTGGCCCTCAAGATCTGGTTGCTCCCTGGATACACCTACCCTTGCTGTGTAAACCTACCTCATTGGTTGATTAAATGGCCTGCTCCTGAGCAGGGCAGAATGGGGTAGGCATGGCTAAGTTTCCTGGGGTTTAGAGGGTGGGAGAATCATGGGAAGGAGATGGACAGGAAGAGTGGAGGCAGAACAATGCCATGATGGGTTAAGTAGAGAAGGAACCATGTGAGCCGGGAGGAAAGACTCTAATAATGGTGGGGAAAGGCCCAGATGAAGAAGCAAGTATTTATAAGATTATGGATGGAAGATAGGAGGATTAAGGTGGATGGCATTGGATGGGAGCTCTCTGGGAGATGGATGGCGATGTTATTGAGACAGAATAGGTGAAATATCTGCCCTGCCCAAGGTAAATAAGGCAATTATAAAATCTAACAGGTGTCTGTGTCTTACTATTTGTGAGCAGGTTAAAGAATACCACCATGATAATGTTAGGGCTAATAACAAATAATATATAGCCCAAAACTCCTCTTTTTATTTTCTTTTATCTTTTAGTGTAATCAGTCCACACTAGAAGATAGAGGAAGAAGGATCAGCAGTGGCAACAGCAAGGCAGGCAAACTTGCCAGTTAGAGAGAGGCCCAAAAGAGGAAAAAAAATCCAGAGTTCTCCTTCTTCCTCTTCCTTTATCTGGGCTGAGTGTGGGTTGGCCCACCTCATGTTAGGCCATAAAGACACACACACACACAGGCGAGGGGACGTTACACAATCCTTCGCTGAGGTTTATTTTTTACCAGACAAGTCTAGGTTGTGTCAAAGCTCCCCATCACAAATGGTTGAAAGGAACAGTGAGGAGGGAGAGTCAGGGGAGAGGGATCAGGGATCCACACTTGGCTTCAGGGGCATTCTTCCAATAACCTCAAGCCTTCAATTAGATCCCACCTTTTCCGGTTTCTACCACCGCCCAAGAGCACCAAGCTGGGGCAAGCCTTCAGCACACCGGCCTCTGAGTGCCAATACTGTCTTCATTTGTATTGGACGTTTATAAACCTATCCAGAACATTTCACGAAATCGCAGTTCAAAATATACTTAAAGCGGCCAGGGCATGGTTGGGGTAAAAGTGACCTGTGAGGCAAACACTGATCCTGCTATATGTTAAAAAATGGTCATCACATCTATTTTTTCTGGATATAAATGGAAAGCTATAGTTCCTTATGTTGCTAAAGCTCATTCTCGTCCTATTCTGAAGCCTCATTTGCTTTGTCTCATTTTTTTTTTAATACACAGTTTTTTGATTGAGGTTTTTTTTCTCTACTCTGCCCTTGGAATCTTGAATTATTGTGGCCAGTGCTGGGCAAGCAGAAACTATATTCTTAGTCTTTATATAATTTGTTAATAAATTTGTGTCTTACCGAGATAGTGATACTAAATAGAAGACAAACTGTTGTTATTTTTAATTCAAATTACTAAATTATATACTCAACAGATTTTATAAGTAGAGCATCACAGTTTAATGACTTCCAATGTTTGTCATAAATATATTTTCTCACCTTTATTTTTGTTCATTTTGTCTCTTCAATAATAGGTGGACACGTTCCATTCATTTGCTGACAAAGTCTCTGTCGAAATAGCTGAAGGGATATAGGAAATCCTACAATATTCTGACAAGCTAAGAAGGAAAAATTTAGACCCTTTTTTTGTTAGGTCAAAGACAGCAATTAGGAAAACAGCCCATAAGCACATTCTGTGGAAAGCCGGGGCTGTGTCTGTCAGAGCCGGGCTGCGCTGGGAACGCCGCATTAAGGCGCACTGAGAACTTACGATTTCCACAGGTGTGAAGCTGTGCAGGTGACTTCAGACTCGACTGTGTCAAATGTCAGGCTTAATTAAAAGGTGTTCCTTGCGAATTCAGATCTAAAATTAGATGCAAGAATTCATTACCTTTCCCCACCGTTCTTGAAAAACTATACATTGTGCCTGGAGGTTTTACTAAATCGCCTAAGCCTGCAAGGCATGCTTTTCCCCGCATTTGAAAATAAGGAGAATGGCATTTCACGGGCAGTGTGCAAAGACTTCGCTACAGAGAGACTCCAGGGTTAGGCGGGACAGTTATAGGCTGGCTGAATTCTAATTCTAAGGAGAATAGGTTTTTTGTTTTTTTGTTTTCCTTTAGTTTCTCAGTTTAAAGTTTGCTGGACTGCATTGCTGAGGGGAGGTTACAGCCGTCGCCCTGACCGGCTAAGCCACTGTCTTGTCGTTACCTCTGGAACTGCTCGTTGCTCCGAAGCAGAGACGTGGTTGTATGAAGCATCACAGCAGCCCTGATCGGATTGTTGCCTTAGCAGTACTCACAGCAGCATAATTCCTCAGCCTGGACGGTGGCTGAGTGCTCATAGGTTCAATTACCAGTCAAGCTTCCGAAGTTAACACTTAAGTGTATGTTTTCCTGAAACGCAAAGTAAGGCACTAATGATTAATAACACAGAGCTGAGATTTTTAGTCATCAGAGGCTGAAACACAATTAGATCTTGTATTCAATATTCAACATTAAGAATTTCTATAAGATGAACTGAAAATTCTGCACGTTAAAAATTTAAATATTGGAAAGCCATGAAAATGAATTTTCTTGAAAGGAACAAAGATAAAGCACAAAAGCACGTTTTAAAACCTGGCTCTCTTCCAAGCAAACAACCTCTTGTAAATCTCACTTTCCTCTCTCTCCTTGAGTCATATAGCAAGATTGCCTCATTCGCCAGATTTCAAAAATAGAGGCCATTGTATGGGCTGCCTACCAAGGTCCGTGGCATGGCGTGCCACGCAAAAATGCCGTCTTTGGACGCCGCCTTGCTGTCTAACTGGCTCCGCACACTATTGTCGCCGCTGTGCTCGAGGCTGATATTTGGGAAAGCTGCCCATCAGCTTGCTGGTTTCAGAAATCACACCAAAGACTTGAGGTCTTAGTGGAACTGATAAGAGGAAAGCCTGCATAAGAGCCCTTGCTTTGATGCGTCTCATAATAGCCAGCAAACCCCACCCCAGGCAGGCATGAGAGCAGAGACCACTGAGATGGACTCAGTTCTTTGGGGCTGATTATGGCTTATTGAGGCAGAAAACTTGTTCGGGTTCAAACTCTTTGAATTCCTTGTTCCCTCAATAGTGTTTCAAAAAAGAGCATTCAATGTTTCATGTCACAAAATCACCGCCAGCCTAAATTGTTCCTATTTCTTTTTTGCATATGGTGCGCAAGAGACTGTTCAGCCCTCTTCCGCGGCACCATAATGCTTTGATATGGGGAGCATTGCCATAACAGCCTGCATTCAGGAACTTATATTTTATTCTTCTTTTCAGTGTACATAAAAATCCCAGCTTAGTCCCTTTTTGTCTTTTCGATCCTTTGAACTCTTTCAAGCTATGACTCAAGACTTTCTGGGCTTTGACGGGGCTGGGCATTCACTGTAACGCGGTCAATGCCTCGGTGAGACCACAAGCCAAACTCAGAGTGCCTCAAGCAGGGACCACACAACCCTTGTGAGAATTTGCATATTTTAGCATCTCTGTCAAGTGCGGGTCTCAAAGCAAAGAATTCGGGTCATTAATTTCCTTCGTTAAATATCTTGGGCCGGAGACTTCCCTGGCCACAGTATCTATCACCTGTGTCTGAGGCTTGGGGCATGGGCTGTGGAAGGTCTAGACAGAGGCATGAATCTCTGAGTATGGGGCTCACCTACCCAAGCCTGGCTTGATGGTGTCGCCATGGAATAATATGTTTATTTGGCGGTTTCAGATTCCAGGATAAAGTGTTGATTCAGACACAAAAGTATATACGTCCTGAAGAGGCAAACTGCGGGCTCAAAGGGAGCAAGGCCAAAGCTGGGCTGCCGGGTTCACTTTCCAGCTCAGTAGCTGTGGTAATCCAGCTCCGCCAGCTGCTAACAAGATTGGGTCTGAAGTTTACCCCCACAATGAGATAATCAGATTACCAGCCACAAAGATCAAATAATGAGCCAGCTTTGGAGCAAGTTCAGCAGGCCCTTGAGAACACTGTGTGGTCCTTGAGGCTTGATTAAAAAATTAAATGGCTAAAGTTTGCCTCAATATTTTGCATTGGGATTTTGGGTGACTTGATGGTTCTTTTCAAGGTGCTACTCTCCTATTCGTCTGCTGGTTTGAAGTGACGAGCAAAGGAGACTGCCCTGCTGTGTGCTTGTTCTTGAGCTGGGTTTTAAATGAAGCATGCAGAATTTTTAATTTGCTGGCAGAAGGAAGACGAGGCAAACGCAAAATCTGAAATCGTCCGCGAGCAAGGAGCTGGGCTGTCACAAAACCAGCAGCCTCTGCCTTCGAGGTGTGTCATTTTTCCAGCGCTCGGCCAGAATGGATTTGGTCTTTTTCTCCAAAGGGGGGAAAAGTTTGAGAGTTTGTGTTTGGGCTGCCCTGTGCTAGCTGTTTTCAGCGGTAAAGGGATTACTCTGAGAGGCTCACAAACGCGATTGTCCCCGAGCAGATGGTGCGCACTGCTTCACCTTTGAGCAAAGTTAATTAAGCCAAGCATATTGGGCCCATAGAGAGGAAAATGTAGATGAATATTGAGCAATCAAACTCAGTGTCTCCTTTTTTCATGCCTCTGCAATGGGACACAGAATCCCATTGAAAAAGAATTATGTACAGAATCAAATGAATTCACGTCCAACTTTACTCTCTTCCCACGTTTTAACAGGGTGCGCACCAGGTCCTCAGAAGTTTTGTCTGCGATCAATGGGCCACACTGCGGTGTCCACTAAATTAAATGAACCAGAGCAGAAGATCTCTTGTGAGATATTAAAAGGGTGAGAAGCTGTTTAATTCAAATCCTTCCGTAGAGTCTTTTCACAGCCCCCTTTCCTTGGTACAGTATAAATTATTAACTAAGTTCTTTCATCTCAGATCAATTTACAAAACAGAAACAATTACCCCTTGTTAGTGAGAATGAGCACTTCTGATAATTATGAGAGTTGTGGTGGCTTCTGTTTCCTCACAGGTCCTTGTTTACAGTCTAGTTTAGAGTTGTGTGCAGGGAAAGAAAACAGGCTTATTCTCTGTCTGAGCAGTGGTCAGGACGCGAACGGCCCTCTGGGTGTGAGAGGACTGAGGGGGGGGTGGGGGAGGAAGATGCATTCAGATGCTCCTGCCTGCCGTCCCTGCCCTCGAATGCTGTGTGCAGTGTGCAGGCTGCAGATGGGTGCTCTCAGGGCTGGGTTTTGGAAGGTGTTCACTCAACTCTCTCTCTTAATGGTGGGTCATTGTTGATGCTCAGGCTCTTCTTAGGAAGAGGCCAGAGTTTCCCTGTGGCCTCCCGCCAAGCTGAGGGCTCTGAGGCCTCTGGCAGGCTCCCGACCTTAACTCTATGTTTCCCTTCAGGATCAGAGTTCAAAAGGATAAGGTAGATGTCAGACTCCAAGGGAGCGCCATGACACAAAGAGAAAGGCCAATTTTCATCTCAATTGGACACAAAGGGGCCAGAGGAAATGACTCAGATCTTTGAAAGAAAGGGCCCAGTCTGAGGTTGGCCCAGCAGCTGGACCACTGCACCTGGTCACCCGGTTCCCAACACAGCCATGCCCCAGCCTCAGCTATTATCCTCCCTGCTCAGGGTGAATTCAGAGAAGACTAGCAATGGTGCCGCCTGAAGGAGGAGAGGGAGGTAGCCACTGCCAGGGCAGGAGGGAGGTCAGGGCAGTTATCCAAAGTTGTCCTTGGCTGTAGAAAGGAAAAGTCCAAGCAGGAAGAGTGGCAATGATCACATCAAGCGACAGGACCACACACTCAGTCTGTGTTGGAATAAGACATCTGACGGCGGGAGTGGGGGCGGGGAGAACAAAGGGCTCAAAGGCTCAGAAATCATTAACAAAGAAAGCGGTACCATTGCCTAATCGTTCTGAGAGGTAGGTTTTATTTTAGAGACGTCACAGGAGAAACAAAATCTTTACTGTCTTCCTTTGAAGTGAAATTCACCAAAACTTCTCAGGAAGAAACACCAAAATCGGACACCCAGACAAGTGTGCTCCACCCCCGGCCTGCTCACACTTTCCTTAGCTGGTGTGTGGCGCACATCTTTAGTCTCGAGCATGACACATGTTCTCATGTTCCCATACCCTGTGCCCGTCATCCCCGTGGTGATGTCTCAGAAGGGTGGAAGATACTCCCCATAGTGAACGAGCTAAACATTGCACGGTCACCAACTTGGGCCCATGACTTACTTTGATCTCCTTGCTCACTACATAAAGCCTTTTCTACCATGTGATTCAGCCCATACCTTACTTGTGCTCGGGGTTGTGGCAAGCTCCTTATAGTGGATGATTTTGATGATTTGAAGGGATTTGTGTGTTTTTTGGAATGGCCTTCAATTTGTCTCGTGTGTGTGTGTGTGTGTGTGTGTGTGTGTGTGTGTTTTCATGATCGAACTTAGATCCACCATGCGCCATGTGCCATCAGCCATCCACATTCGCCATCCCCCATCCCCTATCCTCCATCCTCCGTCCTCCATCCACCACCCGCCATCCGCATCCTGTTGGATCCAGGGTGCTGAGTATCAACAGAACTTGTCACTATGGTGCTGGCCTTCATCAGCCAATGGAACCGTGTGCTGTTTTTCCTGTCCAGCTCTGTGCACACCCTACGTGTTTGAGGGGAAATCTATGCAAATTATTTCGAATTCTGCCTGGAGATTTGTTCAGTTTCTTTGTTCAGTCTTTCTGTAGTGTCAGAATTCTCTGATCTCTCTGGGCTGTAGTCCCACGGAGCTTCACTGTGTTGCTTCATTTCTTCCAGACTCTGATGTTTGGCGCCGCCCAGCTCACTTTAGGAGCACAGCATTCTCGTGACAAACCTTCAGGTTTTCATTACTTCATGCTCCATGCTCACCCTGAATATTTTAGAGGGCTCCACCTCTACATTCATCCTAGAATCATTTCTCTAGGAATCTCTTCTTCCTTTTGTTGGAGCAAATGGTCTTAGAAGTCAAGATCTGATAATGCTGTAAATATTTTCAAAATGTAAAATGTGAAGGAGAAGGTGGGGAATCTCAAATCCTAAGTTCACCCATCTGCTCATCACTCCAATGATCAATTAACCAATCCATCCATCCATCCATCCATCCTCCCTCCCCCCTTTCCTCCATCCATCCATCTCTTCTTCCCTCCATCCATCCCAATCTCCCGAGAGCCTATAATGTATGAAGATTAGTGCTAGACACTGGAGATAAAAATTGAAGAATAAACTTTGTAAACATGAAAATATGTAGCTGTATAGAGGAAATTACTTAGCAGTTATACAAGCATCACTCACAGTTTTGTTTGCTTTTATTTAACAGGTGTTTGCTGCATGCATCTGAGATTCATAGAGAAACATGGTCCAGTTTCTGCTCTGGCGATCTTCCATGGAGTGTGGTAAGGGAAGGAGTGAAATGCACAGTAGACAGGTGTAGTCTTACTCCACTGAAGTGAGAGCTGGAGGCCTGGGCCTGCATCCTCATTAAGGAAAGCCAATAGCATCCAAGTCCCCAAAGGCCTAGAAATGCAGCCCTGTCTCTCAGTGTGTACCCTTGTGGTGGGCATGGGAGTTCTTCAGGGTTCTGTCCATGTCTAGTGTTTGCCGGATCTCACCATTAGGGCTGGGCATGAGCAGAACACTCAGTAGCTGCTCCCAGAACCTGTTCTACCAGAAAGGGCTACAATCTCTGTCCCAGAGGTCACACCTCTGCTCACTGCTGCCACCCTCTGGAGCTGGGGCACACTACAGCCCCCTTCTGTGTCATATGTATGGTGCTCCCTTTTGGCTTCCCTTTTTATCTAAGTATGGAACTCTGTAAGTTTAAAGATTTTTTTAGGAGAAAGAACTGGCACTTCAGACAGAAGTCACACAACATCTATGTTATAGTGAATGGATACTTACAGAAGGCTGTGACAGCAGACGGACATGTCCATGTTCATTAACAAGCCTACAAAAGGCAGACATATGAGGGGTGTATTCTTCACCTCTGTCTCTATCTATCTATCTATCTATCTATCTATCTATCTATCTATCTATCTATATCTATCTATCATCTATCTATCTGTATCTATCTATATCTATCATCTATCTCTCTATCATCTATCAATCTATCTATCATTTATCTATCAGCTATCTATTATCTATCTATCTATCTATCTATCTATCTATCTATCTATCTATCTATCATCTATCTTCTATCTATCATCTATTTATCAATCTATCTATCATCTATCAATCTATCTATCATTTATCTATCAGCTATCTATCTATCTATCTATCTATCTATCATTTATCTATCAGCTATCTATCTATCTATCTATCATCTATCTATCATCTATTTATCAATCTATCTCTCTATCATCTATCAATCTATCTATCATTTATCTATCAGCTATCTATTATCTATCCTCTATCTATCTATCTATCATTTGTTTATCTATTTATCATCTATCTATCTATCTATCTATCTATCTATCTATCTATCTATCATCTTTCTAATCTATCATTTGAGACAGCGTCTCATCAGGTAGCCCTGGCTGTCCTGGAACTCACTCTGTAGACAGGCTGTCCTTAGACTCACAGAGATCCACCTGCCTCTGCCTCTTGGGTGCTGGGATTAAAGGTGTGTGCCACCATGCCTGGCTAGGGATGTATTTAAGCACTCTGGACTCCCACTTTTCCTGTATTAAGTGCATATCAGTGAAGCCTATATGGTTCCTCTAAACAGAAGTACCTGTGATTTGACTGATTTCAGCCCTTGCTCTTGAGGATCTAAGGAAGGGTCCGGCTGTGCTGGTCCCCATGCTCTCTCGGTGTTGCTGTCACGTGGAAACATCCAGAAGGGGTACAGTTTCTTCCTTTTCTGTCCTTCCTTGAATTTCTGGTAGGTCAGTGTGGAGTGGCAGCTCCCAGCCCTGCCTCCTCTCTCTGCCTTGCCAGTTGCTCCCAGTCTGGGGACAGAGAGGAAATGACTAAAAACGGAGTGGAGACTTCCAACAGGGCTGTGAGGACATCTAGCCCATTTTTAGCACCTTTTAATGTGAAAATGTCTCTCAGCAGGCTTCCTCTCTCATTGTTTGTTTAGTTATGTGATCAGGAAGTAGACACAATTTTCTTGAATTATTCCTGCCAGACACTAAATTACATCTCAGAGAGACAACCTTTTGATTTTTCCCCCTCGCCATTCATTTTCATTTTTGTTATCACACCAAAGCTAATACAATGAAGACATTTTCTCACTGAATGCCAGTAGAGGGAGGAAAAAAACAAAACAAAACAAAAAACAAAGCTAGTGCAGAGAATAAAGAAGGGTCAGGAACAGTTTGCTGCTGTGCTGGAGGGGTTTAGGCCCCAGCTTCTTAAATGTCCGTGTGGACCAGGCAAGGACACCCCAGAAATGGTTGTCCAGGCTTGGCCAGCGACACAGAGGGACTGTGATGACTGTACTTGCTTGAGGGTCTTCCTGAAATAACAGTAGGAAGGGAAGAAAGGGTCAGGGCCAGAAAGGGAGAAATTATACCCTGTTATATGACACTAACACGATTGATACTGGCTGTGAGCTAAAGCATGGGAAAGAAAACTGAAAACATGGCTTAACTATAAATAAAGCAATTTAACTAACTCTTTCACTGGTCTCCCAGGTGCCCCTGTTACTGTTGACATGGGGATTGCTGCGTAGCCGCGCCTGGCCCTGAACTTAGTGTGGGTTGGCCTCACACTTCTGGTCTTCCTTCCTCCTCTGTGCCAGTGCTGGGATTATAGGCATAGGCTACCACACCTAGGCACTTCTGCTATTTGTGTCCATTTCTAACTGGATTTGTAAGAAAATATTAGTTTTCCCTTTAACAAATAGGCACCAGTGACAATCTATATTCCAGGTTTGGGGTCACAGAAGTATCCTTTTGCCAACCTTCAAGCTCTGCCAACATGATGGTCATCATCTGGCCATCTGACCCTTTTCTAATCCAAACCACCTCAATGATAGCACTTAATTACAAAAGCATATATATGGCAGGATTTGGGGTTATTTGATTCATTACTCCAGTTATTTGTTGCACTGCCTTATCTTTCCCAAACTTCATGCTTCTCCTCTCTCTCTCACATTGTGCTTAATGCCATATAATTACAAATAGATACAAACTGATTTATTTTTTGACATATAGATGGCTCTACATATTTGACCCAAGAACATTACAGAATGCATTACTCAAAAGCTACACTGGACAACTGGGGTTAAAAAAAAAAGCTATTCCTATTTTGAACACAGAATCCTCCTCAGCTGTCTCTGGATTCATCTAAAGTTTAAATGTTTAGATTCCAAAAGTTAGCTTGTCCAGATTCTAAACATTCACCCACTGTGCAGGTAATTCCTTCAAATAACCCCAAATCCTGCCTTCTTTGGCAAGGGAGCTGGCCCGTGCTCCACGTCTGCCTGGCTTTCCAGTATGGCTGACTCCAAAGAGACTCCCAAGGGCCTTGGGAGGAACCATGGCCTCGCTAGCAGCCATCGCTGCAGCTTCCCCAGTTTTTTCATCTGTTTCTTTCTAAAGTTAACATTGACAAATATTGTAACTGTAGGAACGCAGGCACACAGATGACCCTCAGAAAGGAAGCCCAGGCACCAGGTGCCATTTCCTAAATGTTAATTATCATGACGCATACCAGCCATACCAAACATAGGAAGGCTAACAGTGTTTAAAATGTGGTAATACAGTGACAACCACCTAGAGTTGCTGTGTACTTCCCGGCACCAGGTCTTCAGTCTCCCCACGGCTGACACTCTCCCCCACCCCCACCCCCGTAAAGGAGTGTTTGTTACACGGGTGTGAGCACTTCCTGTCACATTTTTAGTTACAAATATTGTGATTTCGGTGTTGTGCACATGCCAGACACATGGACTTAGTGGAAGATCCAAGGATTCACATCTCCCACCTTTTGTGTGGGTTCTGGGGTGCTCACGTTTCCTTTCTGTTTCTATTACACTCTGAACGAAAGCAACTTAGGGAGGAGAGGGTTTATTGGGCACAGTGCACCACAAGGGAAGCAGAAACCTGGAGCCCAGATGGCCTAACTGGGGAGTGGTGCCCCCCGCAGTGGGCTGGTCCACTCTCCATCACTGCTGTCTCTCACAGACAGGCTCATCTGGGCCGTTTCTCAGAGGCTCTAGGCTGTGTCAAGATACCAGTTAAAGCCAACCAGGAACCCAGGGCTCTAGACTTGTGATGCAAACACCTGCACCCACAGGGCCATCTTACCACCTGTGAGCAGACTTTTATTTAAAACCGTTTCAGGCAAATAAAAACCCATTAAAAACCAACGTTCAAGGGTAGTGTTGGCCTCTGTCTGTCTTCCGCTCACACACAGCCTTTGTTGCTCGCCTCCCCAGGCCTCTTACCTGAATTTGAAGTTTGCTCATCTTTATAAGTTTTGCTTCGTGGTTTTGCACATCAGACTTTGACGTTTCATCACGTTGTTGTCTCTACATGAGTGGCGGACAGTGCCTTGATGCCCCAACAGTAAGTTCCCTGGTCAACACTGCACTCGTGAGGAAGTTCCCCACTGGCTCAGCGGCTCCTGTTCATTTCCTGTGCCGCTACGTCTCCTTATGTGGTAACATCCGGATCTCGTCTGTGATTTTACCACTCACAAACATTTAGATCACCTCCCATCATTTTGGCAGTTAAAAGGGAGCCTTCTGCCGGTGTGCTACATGCCAAAGATCCCCGGACTCTTGTGGCAAGAGGACAGTTCAAGGTTAACTTGGCCATGCAGTTAGTTTGAGGCCAGTAAACACGAGACCCTGTCTTAAAAAAACAAAACTCACAAACTTGTTTAAAATGGCTACTCTAAATATTTTAAACCTCTCCCACATACAAAAGTCCCTTCATCAAGAAATGGAGTTTATAGCCATGTTTGGTGCTGCAGGCTTATAGCAACTCGGGAGACGGGGGCTTGAGGGTCCTAAGTCCAAGGCCTATAGACACTACAGAGTGAGTCCAAGGCCAGCCTGGCCATCTTGGAGACCATGTAACAATATAAAGCAGAGTGAGGACTCGGTATAGCTCGGTGGCCAAGCGCTGGCCTTTCAGGGTAAGTCCTCGGGTGCACCTGCAGTACCACGAGCACCCCACTCCCCACCAGATCCCAGGAGTGGGGTTTGTAGCTCACAGGATGGTCACATGCCATGTTCCAGCTTGCTGCTTTGCTTCTCAGGTGAGGTACACTGGAAATCTGTCCCCTCTCAGAGTTGAGCAAAGCTGTACCCTGATCTAAGACCGGAACAAGGCCAGGGAGCTGGGAGGACCCCGCCTGCTAGGAATCCATTTCCAGGAAAATAATGCAGACTTACTGAGCATTACAGTCCCACCTTTGGCTTCTCATCTGAAAACCTCCAGGCTTTCAGGAAGCATTAATTAATTAAGCTCGCCCTCAGCCCTATGAGCGAGGTAAAGATGTAAGAGACGTGGCTGTGGGGAGGAGACAGCTGTCTGGGAAGATGCAGGAACACAAAGGCAGGCGGTGGAGAGCTGCAGACCCGGCAACTAAACAGTGATGGAGAAATTCGGGGTGCGGCTCTGCCCTGGACCTTGGGGAGGGGAGGGTCAGGTCCCGGTGCAGGCTGCTGTCCAGGGTTCAGTCACTCCAAGGAATGCAGTGTGATGGCGGTTCCTGAGACCTGATGAATTTTGTTTGTTTTCAATTCTAAGTATTTTTTTTTGACACTAGCTATTGATTCTTCATGTTCAAACCCCATTTCTTCTTCTTTTGAGGCATGAATAGATCGAGGCAGAACACTCAGCAACGTACAAACTTTTCAGAGTAAAACATCTAATTCTGGTAATGAAAAGATTTCTCCTGATTGCTCTCTATTTTTGTTTTGTTTTGTTTTCTCATCTGGAGGTGAGATAAAGGCAGCTATAAGCAAAAAACTAATTAATGGTGCCCATATTGTAAGAGGAAAATTTAAATGTTTACCCGTGTAAAGTTCCAGTTGGTAAAGGACACAGGGCGATCTAACTGTTTCCACTTACACATAGCAATTGCCCGTTTCATGACTCTGAATTATTCTTTTTCATCTGAAAAACCTCAGGCATAGAAGAATTTTCCATTTTAAGAGCCTCAATTATTATTTTTCACCCATAAAGAGCTAATGATATGGGCTTAAGTTGAAAGATGGATGGTAGGCCCAGAGAGTAATTATTATTTCAGCCATAAGAAAACAAATAAACAAACAAAACACTGATTGTTTCTACATAATGCCAAGAACCTCACATATTATACTCTTACTTTACTTTAAATGATACACTTATTAAATTATAAGTAAAACAGCTCTGCTCTGCCATATTTTTCCCTTTGTATTTTCAGAATACACACACACACACACACCTACACACATATATACTTGCATGTCTAGAAGTTGAAATCATGGGTGTGTGTATTGTTGATCATTATCCTAGTTTCTTTTTCCATCTTTGTGACACAGGACTCCAATAAAAGCTTCTCAAGGAAGGAAGGTTCACTCGGCTCACAGAGGAAGTCCCAGAGGCAGGAAGGCGAGGCGTCAGGTCACTGTGTCTACAGGGATGAAGCAGAGGAACGGCTTGTGTTCAGCTCACATTCTTCCTGTGCACAGTGTGGGGTCCCAGCCCGGGGAGTGTGCTCCCCACGGTATCTCGATAACAGGCGTGCCCAGCAGGCATGCCCAGCAGCCTCTCTCCAAGGCTTTTCACATCCCCTATGGTCGACAGTTAGGACTGAGCGTCAGAAATACAGACGAATAACTTGAATCTATACAGATGGTGTTGTACTGCCCACAGCACTATCCATGCAGCCTTAGAAATAAAATGATCTGGATTTGCAATTGTTTTTTTTTTTAATAATAAAATGTTTTCCTCTGTGCCCTCCTGACTTGTAAAGCAGCCATTGAGAAGTGTGCTGCTGTCTTGTTCCATTTGCCTCTTTGGGCGTGACTTGCTGCTTCTCTCCTGCAGCCCTTACTGTTACTCGGCTTCTTAACTGTAATATGACATCGGAGGCTCTCTTCTGGCCTTTAACTTGGGTTTCCTGGTGCTTCCTGTATCTGGCTGGCCATCTCCTCCCCTGGATTTGAGAAAATTTTGCTGTGATTTTATTGAATATATTTTCTATGCCTTTGGCTTGCATCTTTTCTCCCTTTTCTATGCCCGAATTTGTAGATTTGGTGTCTTATGATGTCTCAAGGATCTTACACATTCTATTCATATTTTGTTATTATATTAACTCCTTTGGATGTTTTAGGTCATTTTGCTTGACTTTAACACTTAATATTCTGTCCTCCTCTTGCACATTCTATTGATAAGGCTTTCTACTGAATTTTTGACTTACTGAAAATTTCATTTCCAAACTTTTAATTTTTCTCCAGCATTTGAATCTTTTTAAAATAAAATTCTTTCATGCCCTGTACTGAATCTTATTAAGTATTTTATCGTATTCTCTTTGACTCCATTCAGCAGTTTGTTTTCTCTTTGATTTCTTTGGACATTTGATAAAAATATTTTTTTGGAACTACTTTTTTTTTTTTTCTGGGATTTGCATCTGATTTACTCCCACTGAGATTTATAATCAATGCTTTTTGGAATCAACACTTTTTGAACAAACTGTTTTGCTTGAGTTTTTTGGGTTTCTTGTGTTTCTTCAGTGGGATCTCTGTAATTAGGTCATTAGTTGGCTATTTCAGTCACCTGAATCCTTTCACTTAAAAATATTTGTGGCGTTAAGAGGGACTGGGGTACAGTAAGGTTGGAATCTCACTTCTTCTCGCTGGAGTGGACTTGCAGCTCAGTAGCTGACCCCTCAGCCCACTTGCCAGGACAGTGGTGTCTTATCTAGCATTGCCCCAAGAGTAGACCATTATCCACTGAAGCAAACACACAGAGGCACAGGCCTCTGGGTAGCTCAGCTGTTAAAAACGCTTGCTGCTCAGTCATGCGGACTGGCGTTTGGATCACAGCACCCATGCTGGGAGGCTCACAAACACCTATAGCTCCAGCTCCAAGGGACCCGATGCCCTCTGCTGGCCTCTGTGAGCATTGCACTCACACTCACAGACACATGCGCACACATAAGTAAAATAAAAGAGAAAAACAGTAACAGCCAATTAAAAAGAGTGGCTCCTTAACTCCAGTAACTTTGGAGAATAAGGGAACAAAGATAGGTGGGTGAATACTAAGAGTTGCCTAGGGTGGGAACTGGAAAAACTAAGCTGAGTGAGACATCAATTAGTATTAAAGCCACAGAGGAAGAACAGAACAGAACAGAACAGACGAAAGTCAGTAGAAGGGAGAAGCAATGGAGAAGAGAGAAGAGAAGGCAGTTCTAGCTAACGACAGATCAAAAAAGAGAAAGGGATAATGAGACCCATCTACGGCGTAAGTACAAGGCTGTGGCCAGGCGGTATCCAGTCAGTCCTAAGCCAGCCTTTGTCCTTTGGGAGAGGCGATCTAAAAGTGCAGGGGGGGACAAAGTCATCCATAAGACTAAAGTTACATCTCAGTAGTCTGCCTGCCTCTGTGTGGAACGCGTGCAGACCGTCTGTGTCGTCACTTCCTGCGTGCCTGCAGGCGCAGAGGCCATCTCTCAGCACCTGGCTTTTCCTTCCCTGGCTGTTTGGGGTGGTATCTTCCAATGAGAACAGAACCTTTGATTAGCTCTCCTGGTGTTGATCTTGGTGAGGTGGGCATCACCATTAGCACTGTCTCTCAGGCTCTTGGTATTGGAAAGGACCGTCAGGAAGCTTCCCCTGGCTTGCCTGAGGCCCTGGCACTTTTGAACATTGCTTCTCTGTAGTGTGTTCCATTGTAGTCCATGTCTCTGATGGGATTCCCACCAAGTGTGACACTGCAGGGTAGGGCTCAGGATGGTCCCCTGTCACTTGCTCTGGGTTCTTGTAGTAGCCAGTGCAAGGGACAAATCTCTAGGGCTGCCTAGCCAATGACCAAGGTTTGACCTTTAAAACGGCTTCTTGTAGCTGGTGGGAGTTTCCATTAACCTCCAACAGCCTGATCAGCTGGGGGCCAAGCTGTCAAAATAAACCTTTGGGCGGACACTTAGGACCAAAGCAAAACACTGCATTTCTAAGATCCATCTGTATGTTTGTTAGACGTATATTACTGCTGGCACTTTGGCAAACAATTGGCCTTGTCTACCAAGCTTGTTACAAGCCCTTGAAGTGTGTGTCCCAAAGAAGTTCTTAGAATGCACACTTGGGGATGAGTTCAAGAATGTTTATAGACTCATGCTTGTCCTTGCAGAACTCTGAAAATAGTGCCAGTCCCCCAAAATAAAAGAAAGACTATATGTTAAAATATCTGCATCAAGAAATGATTTCCCTTACTATTAATGAAACACCCTGATGTAAGCATGCTAACTTAGCTATTTTAAGTAACGTATGTTACATATATAGGTACACACACATGAGCTCACAGAAGCCAGAAGACATGGTCAGATCCCCTTGGAGACAGAACTATAGGTGGTTGTGAGCCACTGGATGTGGGGGCAGGGAACTGAACTCAGTTCTTACGCAAGAGCCGTGCACACTCTATGACCGAGCTATCTCTCCTGCCCCCTTCAAGTACTCTCATTTAAATACATTGTACCAGATATAAAAACCAGAGGCCACCAGTGCGTTAACGTGTAGTGCCATCACTGCTCGTCTTTGTGTAGACTTCGAAGAAGAAATCACCGATCATCTTGTTCACATGTTCGAACTTGCTTTAAATATGTCCTTATTTAATTAACTAGTACGTGCGCACTGGTCTTTAAAAAGAGTTCAAACGTGCGCAACTGTACTTGAATAAAATTTACAAATGCTGTATCATAAACACTCTTATGGCATAGTATTAATTTGTGTAAGTGACTATAAAAGATGAATGCACAAGCAAAGATCAAGTGAATGGGGTACTATGTTGATTGTAGAGGGCCAGTGTTTTATATTCACAATTAGGAATATCTTTATATTGTTGGTTATTCACCCTGGAACAAACACCTTTGGTAGTGTAAGGGGAACTGTTCAAAGCTCTGCATATTTACAACTTCTTGTGAGTAGATCACGTTTGGAATAGGTCACCTGTCAGGCTGGTTCCGTCGCAGCTTCAGCTCACCTGTGCTGTGGTGCTCTGCTCATCCCACCGCTGAGGTGAGACTGTCCACCCCGTGGCTGCTGCGGAAGATGTGGTTGGCTTGTTTGAATACGGCTGGAAGGAGAGTGGAACCCCTTAGGTGGATGAGCGCTGGAGAGCAGCTGGCACAGTGTGTGGAGGTTGTAGAAAGGTGGGGGGCTTTCTCAAAGGCTGAGGGGCGTCTGCAGGGAGAGGAGGGGACTCAGTTCTTTAGGGCCCAGTGGCGATCAATGGCATGAAGGAAGAAAATCAGCAGCCCTCCTGTACACAGATGACAAAGGGGCTGAGGAAGAAATTAGGGAAACTGCACCGTTCACAATAACCACAAACAGTATAAAGTATCTTGGTGTGTCTCTAACCAAGCAAGTGAAAGACTTGTATGACGAGAACTTAAAGTCTCTGAAGAAAGAAATTGAAGAAGATACCAGAAGATGGAAAGATCTTCCATGCTCATGGATCGGTAGGATTAACATAGTACAAATGGCCATCCTACCAAAACCAGTCTACAGACTCAATACAATTCCCGACAAAATACCAGCACAATTCTTTTTTTAAAAATTTATTCATTATATATAGTGCTTCTCATGCATGTATACCTCCACAACAGAAGACAGCACCAGATCTTACTATAGATGGTTGTGAGCCACCATGTGCTTGCTGGGAATTGAACCCAGGACCCCTGGAAGAGCAGCCAGTGCTCTTAACCTCTGAGCCATCTCTCCAGCCTCCAACACAATTCTTTACAGACCTTGAAAGAACAATTGTAAACTTCATATGGAAAAACAAAAAACCCAGAATAGCTAAAACCATCCTATACAATAAAAGAACTTCTGGAGGTATCTCCATCCCTGATCTCAAGCTGTACTATAGAGCAATAGTAATAAAAACTGCATGGTACTGGCATAGAAATAGACTGGTTGTTTAATGGAATGGAATAAAAAAACCTATAAATAAACCTATATACCTACAGACACTTGATTTTTGACAAAGGAGCTAAAACCATACAAATGGAAAAAAAGATAGCAACTTCAACAAATGGTGCTGGTCTAACTGGATGTCTACATGTAGAAAAAATGCAAATAGATCCATATTTATCTCCCTACACTAAACTAAAGTTCAAGTGGATTAAAGACCTTAATATAACACCAGACACACTAAATCTATTAGAAGAAAAAGTGGGAAAGAGTCTCAAACTTATTGGCATAGGAGATAATTTCCCGAACAGAACACCAACAGTTCAGGCTCTAAGATCAACAAATAACACCTCTTAAAACTGAAAAGCTTCTGTAAAGCAAAGGACATTGTCAATAGAATGAAACAAGAGCCTACTGCCGGAGCCCACTGGCAGAGTTGAACAGAACCTGAGTGGGGAGTGAGGATTTAAAATAATTAAAACAAATCACACTACATACAGGATGGTTTGAGAGGGCTGTCAGTATGACTGAAGCAGCCTGGGTTTATTCAAGGGTTCATTTTTTATAGGTAAAGCAAAAACAAGTCACATCAATACATAAAGAAAAGGTTTGTGGAAATGCCCAACTCCTTTTCAAAAACCACCTCCCTATAGCGGATATAGTCCTTTCCTAAAACTAATTCCCTAAAGCAGTTATGGTCCAAGGTCATGCAGACAAGCTTTTAAGGAATTTGGCAACACCTCCTCTCCTCTCTGTCAAGGTGAGGGCCAACGTGAAAACATACCAAAGCAGCTCTCCACAGCCTACAGACTGGGAAAATATCTTCACAAATCCTATATCCAACATAGGGCTAATATTTAAGATATATAATGAACTTAAGAAATCAAACAGTAATGAACAAAATAACCCAAATTTAAAAAAGGGGGCACAGAACTAGACAGAGAATTCTCAATAGAGGAATCCCTAATGGCCAAGAAACACTTAAAGAAATGCTCAACTTCCTTAGTCATCAGGGAAATGCAAATCAAAATGACTCTGAGATTCCATCTCACCCCAGTCAGAATGGCTAAGATCAAGCTCAAGTGGCAACACATGCTGGAGAGGATGTGGAGAAAGGGGAACCCTTCTCCATTGCTGATGGGAATGTAAACTTGTACAATCACTTTGGAAGTCAATCTGGCGCTTTCTCAGACAATTAGGAATAGTGCTACCTCAAGACCCAGCTATACCTCTCTGGGCATATATCCAAAAGACATTCAACTGTACAACAAGCACATTTGTTCAGCCATGTTCACAACAGCTTTATTCATAACAACCAGAAACTGGAAACCACCTACATGTCTCTCAACCAGAGAATGGATAAAGGAACTGTGGTACATTTGCACAATGGAATACTACTCAGCTATTAAAAACAAATCATGGAATTTACAGGCAAAAGGATGAAACTAGAAAAGATCATTCTGAGTGAGGTAACCCAGATCCAGAAGGACACTTATGGTATGTACTCACTTACAAGTGGATTTTAGACATTTTAGCCTCATACTATGAGGCACAGACCCAAAGAAGATAAGTAACATGGAGGATCCAAGGGAGAAGGCTTAAATCTCACTCAGAAGGGGAGATAGAATAGACAGAGCTAGTGGCTGAAGAGAAGGTAGGAGAGGGAGCACAGAGTGCTAAGAGGGTGGAGACCAGACATAAGGAGAGCAAGGGTGAGAGAACTGAAGGCCTGTAGAGAAAAGAGAAACTGAGGGTGGTGCATTTCTATGACAAGTTGGAGACCTAAGTCAGGCTAGGCTCCTGGGAGGCTATGAGGGGGACTCAGAGACTCCTAGCAGCAGAGACAATAGAGACTGAAGAGGACACCCTCTAACTAGACTAGTCTCCTAGCAGAGGGAGGGGAACACCAATGTACCTACAAAAACTTCTACTCAAAATTCACCCTGCCTAAAAGATGTGCAGGGATAAAGATAGAGCAGAGATTGAGGGAACGCCCAACCAATGCCTGGCTGAACCAAAGACCCACCCTGTCGGAGAGTGCCAACCCCTGACACTATGAACAATACTCTGCTAACCTTGCAGACAGGAGCCAGTCCTCTGAGAGACTCTACCCAGCAGCGCCTCAAAACAGATGCCAAGACCCACAGCCAAACATTGGGAGATGTGTAGGGAGTGTTGTGGAGAAGTGGGAAAAAAGAAAAGGACCTGGAAGGGACAGGAACACCACAAGAAGACCAACAGAGGGGCTTGCTGAGACTGAAACATCAACCAAGGACCATGCATGAACTGGACCAAGGCTTCCTACAAAGATGTAGCAGATGGGCAGCTTAGGCCTCATGTGGGTCCTCTAGTAAGAGAAGTGGGGACTGTATTAGACATGGACTCACTTGCCAGCTTTTAGAATACTTTCCCCTGATGGGACTGTCTTGACAGGACACAGGGGAAGAGGACACACTCAGTCTTGATGTAACTTGATGAGCTGGGGTGGATGGGAAAGGGAGCTCCCCTTTTCTGAGGAAAAGAGGGAGGAGGGGGAGAAGGAGGGTGGGAGTGGAGGGGAGGAGGGATGGAGCTACCACAAGGATGTGAAGTGAATTTTTTTTTAAATGGATTTTTAGGCCTGCCACTGTAGCCTGCCAGTTGCAGCATCTGAGCTTATTTAATAAATGCTTTTGTTCCACCTATTGGTTAACAAAGGTTAGATATTTTAGTTGTGACCAGACAACAGTTGTTAAGGACGTGGTTTTTTTCTACCACTGAGCTTCCTGGATACATTTCATTACACTTCCCTCCCCTTCCCTCCCCTCCCTCCCCTCCCTCCCCTCTCCTTCCTCCCCTCCCTCTCCTCACTCCCCTTCCCTTCCTTTCCCTCCCTTTCCTTCTCTTCCCTCCCCTCTCTCCTCTCCTCTCTCCTCTTCTCCCTCCCTCCCTTCCTTTCCCCTCCCCTCCCCTCCTTTCCTCTCCTCTCCTCTCTTTTCATCTCCTCTCCCCTCTCGTTTTCTCTTCTCACCCCTCCTTCCTCCCTCTCTCTTTCCCCTAATAAATTATAGAACTTTAACATTCTTGAACTCCTAATTCTTTTTTAAGATAAAATAAAACTATTCTTTTCCTAAATAATTAACATACTATTCTGTCATAGAGACAATGTTCTCCTTCTTAAACGAAAAACAGTGCCTTAGACCAAAGCTATGCATCGTGACATTAATTTTTTAAATGTTTTCTTCTCTCATATACTACATCCCAATAGCAGTTGGCCCTTCCTCCTCTCCTCCCAATCTCTTGCCCCTCCCAAATCCTGTCTACTTTCCTTTCAGAAAAGGGCAGGCCTCCCAGGGATATCAGCCAAGGATGGCATCAAGTCGCAATAAGACTTGGTGCTTCTCCTTACACCAAGGCTGGGTAAGGCAACCCAGTAGGAGGAAAAGGGTCCCCAAAGCAGTGAAAGGGTCAGAGACAGCCTCACTCACTCTGTTCGGGGTACCACAAAAACACCAAGCTACACAGCCATGACATGTATGCAGAGGCCTAGGTCAAGCCCAGGCAGGCTCCGCGATTGTCAGTGCAGTCTCTGTGAGCCCTGGGAGTCCAGGTTGTTCATGCTGTAGTTGTCTTGTGTCTTTAGCATTTTTTGAATACTATAGCTCTTCTTCCCTGTCTTCTGCAGGATTCACTGGCAGTCCCAATTCTTATTTCTCCATTTAGGATTACTGTTGAATTATGTCTGACTCTATGTTTTCCTTTACTGTACTCTGAATGTTTTTTAGCTGAACAGAAAAGACTAAGCCCTTCATCACCTCATGTTCAGGTGGGAGGGAATGTCCAGGGTTTATTTCTCCTTCACTGTCAGAGTGGCACATCCACTTTAAAAAACGGATTTACCTGTCATTTTCTTGCACCTATTTCTACATAAAAGGAACAATTTCTACAATTTATGTTGTGCCATTGAGTTTTTGCTTTAAATTTTGGCTTTCTCCCTCTTATTGACTGTTCTTATTGTCATTCTTTGGCTGCTCCTATTTGCAGAGGGAAAGATGCTTAAGCAATAGACATTGTTCTACAGAGCCTCTGAAATATGGATCTTCTTAATGAAGCATTATGCAACTCAATAAAGGACTCTGAATTTTTAAATACATTAGTGCAAAGTTATTTTGACCCTAAAGAGATAAGCAGAAAGCCAAAGAGAAAAAGAACAGAACAATTTGGTTCTGGTATAGAACTTGTGTGTGTTTAAAATTAAAACATGTATGGGCTTTCTTTTCTGTATATACACACCTGCAGTATTAACCCGTGTCCCTGGTGAAGGGGAGGCTAAGTGAATTTGGACATATTGGGTACTTGATCAGGCAAAGCGCATCTTCGCCACCAACCGCCACCACCCAGCTTTGGCAGCTGTTCTTAATAAATGCTCTAACATTCCACAGGAACAGACAAACTCCTCAGCATCACAAAGGCCATTCCACAAACCCAGAACTGGAGGCGGGAAGCTGTGGCGTGCGGGTCACATACAGGACACCATGTTTTTATATACATGATGTGAACAGAACGGCCGTGCGAACCCGCATCTGCACCGTCCGCCTTCATGCTGTCTTGGCGCTGTGTGGAGAGGTTGAGTAACAACAGCGACCATACAGACTCAGAGCTTAAGGTGTGCATTCACAACAGAAGGAGGAGCAACTTTATGTATTTATTTATTCTGTCCTCCATTTAATAGGAAAGACAATCTTAATCTAACTCTGATGAGATAATATTTCTTAAAATCCTTAAATGCCTTTCTACCACGCTTAGAAAGTGACCCAAACTGATTATCAGGATCCGTGGGTGGGCAGGCTGGCATGACCCGTCCTCTGCTGCTCCTTCCAGCCTGCTTCCTCTCTCTCTCATCACTTTTCAGATCCACTGAAGGAGGAATAGAGTGTCATCCGTCTGAAGAAATGCAACGAGACTGGCTTGGCAGGAGCAGCATGTGACAGGAGTGGCCCGGAGGGCCAGAGCGTGAAGGCTTCCTGTGCTGGGTGTTCAGGGAAGGCCATTGAAGAACAGTGCTGGGAATGGGGCTGAATTCCTTACAGCAAGTGGAGGAAACATTCCTTTCCCCTCTCGGGTACAAGGGTACCACGACGAAGGATGTACCCTCAGAGCAAACCTCTTTTGAAATGCACAGGCTTCCATAGTTCTGATCTTACTGTGACTCATTTTCTCCCCAGAGACATTGACTCGGGTTCCTGACGTGCATACAGCAGAGCTCAGCGTACCTGAGGTGCGGGCCCGTTCTCTGCAGGAACCAACGGCCCTGTAACTTGTTTGCAAAACCCTCCCTGTTCCTGATTTCCCCAGGTAGAGGGTTGGGGCACAGGGGTAAATGCTGGAGGCCTTGAATGTGTCTTCGCTTCCTTCTTCGGAGCCAGAGACAGTCTGGAAATACGGATCTTTTTATGTGGAGTCAAGTTCAAAACAATATGCCAGGTACCCAATTTACACCTGTGGGGAAAAGAAGAAACTTCAATGAGAACTAATTGAATAGCTCTGCCCTGGCAGCAGGCGCTAGTTTGTGCTGGTGGAGAGGAGGCCCCTGGAGAGCCAGGAATCCAGTGACCTCAATTTCCCTGGGAACACCTGCATTCTGGAGAAGCCAGGTTTCCGAGAAAGCGTTTCTGTTTGCTGAACATGTGCCGTGAGTATAAGGTGAGCAGCTGGTTCCTGCTCTCTCGGTGGCTTCCTCCATGAACGGCTGGAGAGCGCAGGGGCCAGGTGGCTGTGGCTGGGAGAGGCTCCCACAGTGTGGAGTCCTGCGGCCCTGTGGCTTTTCTGAGGAGATGTAAATGAATGTGTCTTCTCCGTGTAGAGCAATGAGGACAGAACAGAGCAGCCATTCCAGCGCAGGCCATCTTGGCAACCACGTGACTTTCTCAGGCTGACCGACAGAGCTCTGCTGAGGGGCCACTCAGAGGAGAGTGAACTCAGAGGAACCTCACTCATCAAAGGCGCACTCCAGCCTGTGTTATGACTCATGAAGATCGCATTCCTGGAACCCCCTGCAAAACCCGCAGACAGCATGGCCAGGGCACCAGCAACGGTTGCTGCTTGTGCAACCTTTGGGAGGGTTGTAAGTCTCGGGTTTTAGGACCTTCCTGAGCCTCCTGAGGTTACTTCCGGAATCCCAGGGAGCCTCCTGTGGGGAGGGATGACGCACATTTCAGTTCAGAGGAAACTGCTGTACAGCTGTGCTCTGATAGGACTGACACCTGGCAGCCCAGAGCACGCTTGCCTCCGGAGCACTGGTCTGGAAGGCCATGTCCAGGGGGAAAGATGTGAGCCACAGCTGGGCAGGTCAGACTCACTCAGAGACATACTTAACCCATGGCTGGGATACAAGAAACTGACAAGGCCTCCCGTTGGTGATGACTCATGAGGTGATCTTGAACTTAACCTAAAATTTGTCTTGAAGGGGATGGCTCAGCGGCACAGAGCCACAGTGCCAGTTACTCTACTGTAAGGACCTGAATTCAAGCCTCAGCATGGCAGTCCATTTTCAGCCTTAGCTCTGGGCATGTGGAGATAAGCAGGTCCCTGCAGGATGCATGAGAAACCAAACAAGCACCAAGGCAAGGTGGACGGCATCCTGAGGAGCGATGCTGGAGGTCGACCTTCGGCCTCCACAGGTACAAACACGTAAGGATAACAGCTACAAAATAATTTGGTGGATGGGAGGTTAAAGGTCATTGTAGGCAGGTGTCAAATGGAGAGAGTTGGAGACAGGCCATCAGAGCAATCCCAGAGTCCTCTCCGGCCCCGACTCTGCCCTGCTTCCCACCCTCACTGGCCCCTCAGCACCTGCAGGATAAGGTCAGCTCTTTCACCTTGACCTAGTGAAAGACCCCAACCCCACGCCTTGGTTCTTAATTCTCAGGCAGCATCTTGCTCTGATAGCTTCCTGGGGTTCCCATGGCATTTGTACCTCCATGTTCTGCCTCTGGTATTTCCTCTAGAATGTTCTTTTCTGACTCACAGCCTGGTGACATGAGAATCTTCCTCCTGAGATGAATCCGGGGTCTGGAAGGGGTGAGGGGGAGGAGCAGCCTCTGTGCTCACTCCGGGGCCTCTGCCCTCAGCAGGCATATGGTCCACACTGGCCGTCCTATTGCCTGTGAGCCCAGGTCTTGGGAAGTGAAGTGCCCTGGCTCTTGTTCTTTTTCTGCTGTGACACTCAGAGCAAGGCACATTCACCAATGGGTTTATTGTTCTAATTTGTAGACTGTCAACCTTGTTCCTGTGTATCCAGTAGGTCACCTTCTCTTTTGTGTTTGAGGTAGTCTTGCTATGTGGCTGAGGATGGCTTTGAACTCCTGATCCTCCTGTCTCCACCTCCCAAGAGCTGAGCCTCGGATGGGCCCCTGTCCAGCTTTCCTCGGGCCATTTCAACTGCTTTCAGTACACATTCGCATTCCAAGAGCATTGCCAAGTTTAGACCACGAACATATACTTATACCCAAGCATATCAACGATGGCCTTCCTGAAATGGCAGAGGTTAATCTGTTGATAGGAGTCGGTCTACTATCAGGGGATTTAAAAGCAGAAACTGGAAACAAAAATCGAATATATCTTTGTAAAAAGTTGGAGAAAGGGAGGCTGACAAGGACCTTCAGAATGTTTTTCCTCACTGGCAGTATGACCCGTGGGAAGATTCTTCTCTCTAACTCTGCGCCCTCCCTGCCGTGGGCACTGATAGAGTGTTCTCTACAGGACCGCTGTGATCAGGAGATGAGCTCTGTGTGGAAGGTCCTCGAGTCGCTCTTGACATTCAAGCAGTACGATAGTCGAGGCTCTGTGGGACGCTGTGGGACTAGATGGGCTGTGAGTGTCTGAGACCCAGGCTCTGTGTGGCTACTGTGCCCCAGAGCTCAGGGTCAGTGTTCTGGCATGCCTCTGTAGGGACAGCAGGGGACTCAGCACTAAGACCATTGGCAGTAACAGCGGCGGCAGCAGCGACAATGCAGTGGCCACCGGCAGGTGTCCGAGACACGACAGCCAGTTCCTAAGGGAAACGGGACACTCTGGGGGTGCAGTAGTTCCTGGGGTTGTCCCTGGATTGTGACGATGTCCTACAGTGTGAAGGCCTCGAGAGTCAACAGGGCTACCTGAAGGCTCCAGCATGTATCACCCTGGGAAAGAGAGGCACTGACATCTTCTATTAAAATGCAAATGCAGGCTGGAAGGCGCCGAACATTGATCTTTTACCATCATTTCTGAAATTATAAATCAGATGTGCGAGTCTGTCATCCGGGCGGGAAGCCAGGCAGGTTTCAGAGCATAGGATATTCTGTCATCCCTAAAAATAGCTCAGTGCTAAATTGTCATAATGTATCTTCTATGCTCAAGCCTGGACAATTTCATTTTCTTTTCTCTGATTTTATAGTGGAGTGTAAGTAATTCCGACCCAGCTCATGTGGCATTGTACATATTACAATACAAGAAAACAATAGTTTGGAAATGAAGGATGCTCTTGGAAAGTAAATACTTTTGTAGGTCCTGGTTGGCCCAAACTCAACCCTTCTGTTTTGTTAACATGTCCTGATACACCACCATCATCACCGTAATTAGCATCACAATCTTTCGGTGTGTGTCTCTTACTTTTGCTGTATTGACAACATCTGCTTTATATCCTCAAGTAAATGAATCAACAAACGGAGCCTTTTCTATTGTGAAAAACCTGAGTAGATTGCAAAGCAGTAAATAGAGCCTCTCCATTGTGCCCAAGGGACATGTTCTGGAGGTCAACAGGGCCTGAAGGCGACTGCGGGGACGAAAGGAGAAGACAGGGCAAGGAAGGAAGGAGAAAGAGGCAAATGGCTCCCAGGCTTTGGGCTTGCACGACCAGCGTCCTGGAACCACTGCTGAGGAGGAAGGGTTTGTTGCCGACTTCCGGCTCAGCCCTGGGCTGCTTCGTCTCGTTCCTCATTTGTACTTATCGGGGCTTTGAGCTGCGCCATGAGAGGGGATCACAATCTCTGCTTCCCTAGAGTCCCGGCTGAGCTGATGAGAGGGTATGCACCAGGCCGTACCAGGCACCAGGCAGCCGTGTGAGGCCAGCAAGGATGGCTGGACCGTGGCAGGCGGCCACCCGCAGGCAGGTAGGCTGTGGGTGTGTGCTGGGCCGGGGTTCTAACTGCAAGAGCTCAGTTGCCCTTGCTCGTGGTTTAAAGGACACTCAAAACTGGAAAGGTATTTCACAGCATCGAGCCGATTTAAAAATGATCGGAGCAAGAACAAACAGGTATGTGTTAGCATATATCTGTCTCTTACCCTCCGTCTTTGTCTATCAACAGAGGATGGAGTGGGGCGGGAACCTGTTTTGGGGTCTCTGTCCTGGAAGGACGCTGAACCCACTGAGGCCCGATTCCCCAGCGCTGTTGCTGCAGGAAGGCTCAGTGTAATTAGCAGAAGTGACCGTGGCCCAGGCCTCAGATCTGAGTTTTTCCTCAGGGCTACGGAACAGGTGGCCGCATAGCCCGTGCTGTCTAGGCTTTCCACAGGGATGTGACTAAAGACCCCCGATACGAGGCTGAAAACCTCTGTAATAAGACATCCTAAGAAAAGCTTTTCTTCAGGTAAACATCCACCATTCTAAATGGCGGTTGGGCGGCCAACAGCGGGGTTGGAGATTTTTAGAATCTGTCGGAACTGCTCCGCCTCTGGCAAGCCGCATACACTGTTATGGACGACCAGCAACATTAGCAGGATTGGAACATTTGACTATTGGAGCATACTATTGGAGTCAGCCTTGACTCTGACATGGCCATGTACTGTCTCATTAAAATAGTGCCATCTAGTGGTGAATATTTCAAACTGTAGCTAGGTGTTCAGAGAGTTGTCACAAATCCTGTTTGTCTGAAGACAAACACACACACACGAATACACCTAAACACAATATACTTAAACACACACACACACACACACACACACACACACACACACATATGTATATCAGGCATATTTACTTATTTATCTATTTCACTAAATTGTTTTCCAGGTATTCCAGATGGGCCTCTTGATGGGGTTGTATTTAAGGAGTGAGGAAGGCTGCTCTGACCTCCAGGGGCTTATAGTCTAGATCTTTGTTTATGACTATGACCCGAGGACTTGGGGCCCAGGAGACTCCAGTGCTGTGAGGCTTCAGTGGCACTGATGGAGCCCTATCTGCATAAAAGGCAGATTGGAATTATGCTTGGAATTACAGAGGCCAGGAGGACACCCTGTGAGAAGCGTCATCTGCTTGAGGTGGCTTAGGACTCCTGGACCTCCATGCTCTCTTTCGGGTTCCTCCCATGTTTAAATCAAGGAACAGCGCGAGCTTGGGATCTGCTCTGGAATTCTGTCTTTCAGGGACCTGCCTCCTGGTCCTTGCTAGACCTAACGGTGCGTGGGGAGCCTTAACTGTTTCTTAGGAAAACAGCAACACATTTTATGTCCCTTGGCCGCCTTTGGCTCACTTGCATCTTCCCTTCCTGCCCTGGGGAATTTCTCAGGTGTCTGTCTCTCTTTCCTCCCTCAGCTGTCTGAGCGGTCCAGCCACACAGCTCTTTTCTGAAGAAGTTCACACTGTGTGAGCCTGCAGAGGCCCTGATCTTTCCTGCTCCCAGGAATGTTTTCGTTTAAAAATCAGGCCAATAATATTGACCTACCTACCTTAATTAGCGTTGGTAAAGTGTTTTAATTATGATTTTGTATGTTCTATTATCTAAACACAAGCTTGTTATACCCTTTTTTTCCCCACCTGTCTTGAGTTACACTGTGTGAAAATTTCCCCTCATACTGTTTTTGGCTAGAGTTTAACACTTACAAAATTTCCACTTCATTTGCTTTTTAACACAAAACTCCTAGAATAAGTCTTTTCACTTTCCTTCTAATTGGTTATTACTTGTTCCCT
Organism: Psammomys obesus; assembly: GCF_907164565.1. Taxonomy (NCBI): domain Eukaryota; kingdom Metazoa; phylum Chordata; class Mammalia; order Rodentia; family Muridae; genus Psammomys; species Psammomys obesus. Next base: position 512,517 of record NW_026591643.1, on the reverse strand, counting down.
CCCTCTCCTCCCACTTTTGCTAGGCGCAGCTTTCCCGTCCCTTCCATTCTCTCCCCTACTGTCCCACTCTTGTCTTTCTTTGTTTCAGCAGGGTACCCATGTCTTTCAGCCTGCCGAGCCCAGAGCATATCACTCCCATCTCCCATGTGCTTTCCTTTTTACTGCTTCTGCTCTCTTGAGGTTTTAGATTTTATTTCTCAAATTGCCAGGGACCATTGCAAATAGAGAGCTTCCATGTTTAGCTTGAAGCCCCCTCACCCCACCCAGGGGAATAGCATTCTGTTGTGGGGATATGTTAGGAAGATAAAGACATGCTATGAAGGAACAATAAATGATTCTTCCACCCATTTGTCCATCTATCCACCCACCCATCCATGCATCCACCCATCCATCCATGCATCATCCATCCTTCCACCCATCCATCCATCCATCCACCCATCCTTCCACCCATCCATCCATCCATCCATCCATCCA
>NW_026591643.1:486628-511943 GCF_907164565.1 Psammomys obesus | reverse complement strand
CCATCCATCCATCCATCCATCCATCCATCCATCCATCATCCATCCATCCATCCACCCATCCATCCATCCATCCATCCATCCATCATCCATCCACCCATCCATCCATCCATCCATCCACCCACCCATCCATCCACCCACCCACCCATCCATCCATCCATCCATCCACCATCCATCCATCCATCCATCCACCCATCCATCCACCCATCCACCCACCCATCCATCTATCCCTCCACTGGGTATGTCTGTGGGGTCCAAACACTGTATGAAAGGGCACATGGGCACACAGACTAAGAGTAAGATGGCCCTTGCTAACTAGGAACTCAGACTCTAACCGGAAACACATAGTTCAGCCAGTTGCTATGGTAGAGTTATGGTCTGTTCTACCCAGAGACAGGTGGGAAGAGCCGGAAACAATAGACTGTGCCCAGAAGACACGGGGAAGACCCACAAAGCGTGAGGCCCCTGGCGTAGGGCTGGATAGTGGTTTGCAGATCACGTTTAGAAGTTTGGGTCCCTGAAGGACATTTCCTATAACTGACAAAAGAATGAGGCAGTCGGTGAATGTGTGCCTGGTGGAGGATGGGGGATGCAGGCAGATGACATGGTAGGAGTGGGAAGACAGCTCTGTGCAAAATCTGACATTCTATGTGACAATCAGGGAGCTGGCGTGTAAATATTGGAGAGTTGTGTGCAGATGGCGAGGAAGCATGTGCTCTGTGTGCAGGGTAGGGAGGTGAAAAGGAATATGGGTTTGAGGGATGGCTTGCCAGTCAAGTGGACAGAAGACGGTGGGTGAGTAGACGTGGGGGATGAGAGAGATGTTGCTAGGACCCTTCTCCCTTCATTTAGTGTGCTTCCTCCCAAGAACTGCACATTCCCCTTTCCCGGACCACAGACTCCCCTTTTCCGGCAGGGCGATTTCCTAAGGAATCTAAGGCAGCTCCTTGGAGACAAGGTCTTAAATTTGAACAATAAGAGTACGTTTTCTCACATTGGCTGGGTTTGGCTGTTTGGTATTGGGCTCTGGTGGCTCTGGTGGTGAGTCAATGGTCCCACAGCCCAGCTTCTGAGGGAGCTCAGATGCCCACACATGCCTGTGTGGTGGGGGAGAGTAGTGTTGATAGGGAAATGAAGGGAAGTTCAACTGCCTAGGTTCCGGTCTGGGTGCCCTGTTGGTGTTTGTGAGGTGGAATAATTAACATTTCCAAATGGTGCATAAACTAAAGAGAGTTTGTGTTATCTTTCTGTTACATTACTGGAGGGCTCTTCATGGGAAGGCGGGAGGTCAGGAGCTGTATTCTTGTTACACAAGCACTAAAATTGTTTCATATTTCCCCAACTCAGGCCTGGGGTAGGGAGGGTGCTCCACTGTGGTATGTTGACTGGAGGCTTCCGGCCAAGCCACACCCCTCCTGTTTAAGTGCTCACTACAGGGTCACTGCATGGCTTGCTGTGGGGCTTAGCGTCCCGGCTGGAGGAAGGGGACATACCTGTGTGGACACAGCAGGCCTCCCCTCTGCCTCACCAACTGTCCCTGACCTGCTGGCTTCAGGTGAAGATTTTCTCCTTCTAGTGCTTCTTTCAGGTAAGGGGCATTGTGTGCTAGTAACTCCCTGGGCCTCCTGCTCCCTGTTCTCCTCCAGCATCTTAGGTGTGTCTTCATATTCATGCGTGAGTTTTTGTCTCAAAATTTGGTCCTGTGTAGCTTTATTCCAGGCAGATTGCATTAACTGTCTTAGTTTTATGTCCTTCCTGATGTTAGGGTGTTGATAGAATCTGGATTCCTAAGATTCTCTTCCTGTGTTTGAAGGAGAATGTCCCCCACAGGCTCACCTCTTTGAAGGCTCGACTCCAAGCTGGTGGACTGTTTAGGAAGGTTTAGGGGGTGTGGCCTTAGAGGAGGTGTGACACTGGGGTTAGGCCTGGCTTCTCCCTCTCTCTGGATGTAGATAAGACATAAGCTCTCAGCTCCTGCTCCTGTAGCTGCGTGCTGCCATGCCTGCTTGCCTGCTGCTGCTGCTGCTGTGATTCCAGCCCCGATGGTCATTACTCCCCCTATGAAACTGTAACCAGGCCCCAGTTGAATGCTTTATTTTATGATCTGCCTTGGTCACGTCATCTCTCACAGCAATAGAGCAGTGACTGAGACACCTCCCTGCCACTGTCTCTTTGTCAGGAAGCATGTGGACATCCCCTGATGTCACGTTGTTGCCGGGACATGTAGATACCCTGACCCACATACTAACTCACCCTTTGCCCCCCTCTGAAGCCCTCCCAGTTGACAGGCTCGTTCTCATTCTTTTTTTTTTTTATTTTTTTGTCTTCCTGACTATCCTGCTCCCTATTGTGTGTGCAGTAAACTGTGTATACGATACTGACAGCCTTGTTATCAAGCCTATGAATTAGGGGCCGAGAGGATGACTGCAAAACAAAAGACACTTGTAAATAGTTGGGAGGTGCCCCCCTGTCACGGCTGTTTCTAGGCAAGGCACACAGAGCGGTGAGTGCTCTTTTCTCCAGTCATCCCCACTCACCTGCCGTGGACCCCAGATACATGAGCAAGCCTGGCTAATACGGACGGGGACCTCCTGGTCCAGCCATCGCTAACCCCAGCAGCTTCGGCGAGACAAGGTCAGCCCTGTCCCCTGGAGACCAGCTGAACCCCCAAACTTGTGAGCCGAGTGGTTATGGTCTGCATCGCTGTGGTTTGGCAGTCTTAGGAAGCAAGCGATAAGTGATGAGTCAAGTGTGCACGCTTGTCGAGTGACCTTGGGGTGGATGGCAGAGTCTTCAGACATCAGCACAGCCCACGGTAGCCAGCAGGCACACAGGGAAGCAAAGGGTTATAGGGAAACTCATATTTAGTCTTTACTGCTGTATTTTTAAGAGTTTATTTTGTTTAAAAAAAAATTTTTTTTTCGTGCTAGGACTCTTAATAAGCAATTAAAAAAAAAAGCCTTAAGTAAGATTAGCAATTTGCACCTTTTTAAAAATTAACAGCACTCTGTTGTTTTGATATTGAGCTCCATTATCAATTTGCATCTTTAAAGAGGTGTAACCTTTCTCAGATATTTTGCTCCGTGTTCTTATATTTAACTAGCAAGACTGGATTTTTACATTGCTTATGCTGCATTTACTTCTGCACAATTAAAGCGAGCAAGGAGGGAAAAACAACCCGAGGCTCTGGAATCAGGATCTTGGTGTAGATTTCGGTAACGTGGGCCATTGGAAGCAGGCAACCGTGTGTGTTCACAAAGAAAGGATGTTTCAGAGTTTCAGGAGACATTTTGCCTGAGTTACTTCATCGTTGCTGTGGTAAGATGCCATGACCTCTGAAAAAGCAATTCCCATGAGAAAGCGGTTGATTTTGGTTTCTGGCGCCGAAGGGTAGAGTCTTCCACGGTGGGGGAGTTCACAGGCAGGGACCAGTCACCCTGTCATCCACACAGGAGGCAGCAGGAAGGCGGGAACCCTCAAAGCCAGTCCCCAGGGGCGGAATCCCCCCCCAACGCCCCCCCCCCCCCCCCCCCCAAAGAGCCCACGACCTCCATAATCACCGAGCTGGGACCGATGATTATGGGGCATTGCCATCCAAACCACATCACACGCCAACAGCCTCTTGAGTGGTGGCAGCCCTCACCTCCTGTTCATTACAGTAACTGGCATCCCCTGCCAGGCGAATGGGTCAGGAGCCCTTTTGGTTGTACGATCAGCTCTGTCTTGACTGATGGCCTCCCGCTGCCTTGCCCTGCGTGCCCATCTTTCCCAGCAAGACACACAATAAGCAGTGCTTTGAGGTGTCTCAAGGCTGGCACATCCCAGGCGCCCTCTGCTTTCCACTGGCACCACCCCTAGAAGGACCATGCTTGGCGCTGGCAGCGCGCTTCTTCCGTGTAAAGGTAAGCCCAATAAAGAGCAATGTTTTCCAATAGACGGAAACGCCTCTTAAAACTGGATGTTTTAAGGCCTGGAGAGGCGGCTCTGAGGGTGCAGAGCCTGCTGAGTCAGCTCAGGGATTTGACTCTGATCCCCCGGACCCAGGTAGGAAGCCTGGGGAGGCAGCGAGCGCCTGGAGATCCCAGCGTGGAGAGGAGGGACACGAGGGCACCAAGACTTGCCTGTCTGCTTTCTGACAGTTGGCGAGCTCCAGCGGGAAACCCTGTCCCCCCCAAGATGAGATAGGGAGCTACTGACCTTGACCTCTGGCTCCTCAGGCACCCCAACAGGCATACACGTGTATACATACCACACACATGTACACATTACATAAACACATGCACACACGGCAATACACGTGTACTGACATACACACATACGCACACCCACACCTAACACACACACACTCATCCATGTGAGCGCACTCGCAGGCAAGTACACCTCCTAAATTAGAGTAATTGTCTATACATTTCAAAAATTATGCCAAGTTCCAAAACACTTCTTTGTGACTATGCAATCAACAGGCAGATGTGGTGAAGCCAGGCACAAACGTGACAGCTGGAAGCCACTTGATAAATTGTCTCAAACCCGGGAAGTGGGAGAGACACAGAGCAACATTTCTTAATACTCTGTGAGGAGGGATCCTTGCTGTGACCTTTCAGAGGTGCAGGGCTCTACTTTTTAGAACTTGTGTGAAACCTACAAGCTTGATTTTTATCGTTAATTAATGTCATTTACCTCAAATTAATTGTTCTTTGTTACAGTAATTAGAACGATGTTGTCGTTCAGGGGGTGGACATGTGAGGTATTCAGGCAGGTCCCGCCTAGCTGCCGTGACCCCCCAGGCACATCCTCAGCCCTTGGCGGCTGCGGAAGGTGTGTTGTTCCCTGTGGCAGTACTCTGCACTATTTACACGAGGTTTTTCCTCATTCTGGAAACACCATGGGATGTTTTAACTTACCCCATAAAATAATTTATATTTTAATTTATAGCACAAGTGATCTTTGGACTTTTAGTATTTTCCATTTTTAGAATCCAAATAGATCAAAGCGTGAAAACAGCTTGTGTATTGTTGATGAAATGGACATGAAGGACTTAACGAGAGTAATTTTTGTGATAAGATTAGTTCATTTATCTCTCCAAAGATAATCCAGAAAATTCTTTTAAAATTCTTTAGATTATTAGATATTAGCCTCTCTCTGTGTGTATTTGTGTGTGTGTCTGTGTGTGCTTGTGCATGTGGGGTGTGTGTGTGTGTGTGTGTGTGTGTGCGCCATGGCAGGCACAAGGAGGTCCACAGCTTTGTGGCGTAGTTCTCTTCTTCCATCTCTGCACTGGGCACAGGGGTTGAACTTGGGTCCCCAGGCTTGTACAGAAAGTGCCTCCTGTTTTGCTAGCCCAAGGTGAAGAATTTGGAGGGTTGGAGAGGAGTGAATATGTAAGGTGACAAAGGTGTGGAAAATATACCTGAGACTTTAGGAAGAGAGAAGCCTGTGCTGTCCACAGTCATCTCAGGCTGTAGCATTTCCCCTCCTGGCTGAGCCGCCGGCCTGCCTGTGAGTCCCAGGCCCTGGGGAAGAGGGAAGCGCGCCCACTGAGCGGCTCTCCTACACAGGGTTGGTTCCGAGCACCCACCGCTTAGGTCTTCACTTTTCTTTGATGCTTTGTAAACTGCACAGCTATTCATTGTGGCTTTTTGAGTGAAAGAATAGCTGCTTGCGGAGGCTGTCCTTGTCATCCTTCAGCGTTCACTAAAAAATGTATTGCCCTGCACGATTTTAACACGGGTATCAAAACAGGACTGGGCTGTGCAAGTTAATTTTTACTTTGCATTTTATATTTGAGAGTGAGCATGCTTGGGCAAATCCTGAAAGCCCACTACATCAAACACCATCACTCTTTATCATCATCACCATCATCACCATCTGTCCTCGTCACCATCATCACTATCACTGTCATCACCATAATCACCATCGTCACAATCATCATCACCATCATCACTACATCACCATAATCACCATCGTCAAAATCATCATCATTATCATCATCACTGTCATCATCACCACCATCATCACAATGATCATAATCATCATAATCATCACTGTTATCACCATCATCATCATCAGCAGAGACAGAAGCCAGGCTAGCTTGTACCCGAGAGTGCTGCCTGCTTCCACCTGCCACCTGCTGGGATTAAAGGTGTGTGAGCAGGTGCCAGGCTGTTGTTCATTTCTGCACACATACAGAGGCCCCTTGGCACCAGTTTCTTCCCTGCAAACTGTTTCTTCCCTTCTCCTTTTCCATGTTCACAATTTGGTGCATATCCTTCAGTTTTCTCTATTCTCATGGAATTCTTACTCATAGGCGCATACACACAGGTGCATTTCGATTTACGTCCTGAACCTATGAAATGCTCACTTCAGATTGAGGTTGGGAAAGCTACTCTTCCCTCCCCTCCCCTCTCTACCTTTTCCTCCCTTCCTCTCCTCTCCCCTCCCCTTCTCTTCTCTTTGTCTCTCTGTCTCTGTCTCTCTTTCTCCTTTGAGATGAGGTCTTCCCATGGTCAGGGCTAGCTTGTTCACTGTGTGGCGGAGGCTGGCCTCAAACTCATGACTCTACAGGCTTAGCTGGGATTACAGGTTTGAACTGCTGTGTCTGGAGATCTTTCATGAAGTCTTTTTTATTTGAGGGGGGCTGAACTTTTCTGATCCCATCTTAGAAACGTCTCGGATTCATCCATTGCTCCTATCTATCTACATAATCCATAAAGATTAAACATTTGTCTTCACGAGACTTTACTGATAGTTATCTCCTGGGATGGACAAACACATCTGAAAGACGCGGATGGCAACGATGTAGCCAAGTTGGCAACTCCAAGGAAGAATAATTAAAATTCTGAGAACGGGCACTACTGAAAACCTGACTTCATCATTTTTTAAAACTTGTTCAGCCTCTGACAGTGTTTTGGAACTAAGAGAGACACTGAGCCATGACTCATTTGTCTTGCTCCTCAGTCTCCGTAAAGACTGCTGAGGACTCTGGGCACCTTTAGGTGGGGATCTTTCTGTCACAACAGGGCAACATGTCGGGGGAGGGGTGCAGGATTAGCGGGCCCTGAAGACCTGCTGGGTTTCCTCAGTGAGCTGCTGGGATTGTCTCCTGCCTGGCCAGTTATTCCAGCTCAGGGTGGTTCAGCTAAGGGTCTCCAGCTGCAGCGTGCTGTTCTGCTAACTACAGTGTTTGTTAGCAGGTGCACAGAATGCATTCTAAAATTGCACTTGTTTATTGTGTATGGGGGGGGTGTCTGTGTGCATGCCATGCTGGACACGTGGGGGTCTGAGGAAAATTTGTGGGGATTAAACTCATGTCATTAGGCCAACTGCAAGCACCTTTATTTCGCTGCTCCATCTCAACAGTCCAGTTTATACTATTTTTTATTTACAATGGCTATCCCGGTATTAGGTGAGAGGCATTTGTAGTCAGAAGTAAGCTGCCACACTTCACTTTGATACCAGTTGCCCAAAACTTCATGACATTTATGGAAAGCTTGAACAAAACCTTCCACAGCCTGAATTCAGGCACGTCATGGCGCACTGTTCTCCCTGGCTTAGGCCTACACATGTAGACCATGCACGGAGGGCAAACCCTGCCAATGAACAGAGCAATATGAAACCTGCATTGTTTGAGCCAACCGGGGTTTGGGAAGGGAAATTAGACTGAACACACAATGAGAAGTATTTAGTTCTCAGTGCTGCCAAGGCTTGGCACTGAGAATGGTCCAGTATCCTCAAGAGAAGGCTAGTGATTCCAACGGCTAGCTAGATGAAGGTGACACGGAAGTGAGAAAACAGACAAAATTAGACATTACGTTTTGCAAAAGCTGATCAATTGCATATCTCTGAATCATAGTATCATTAGCCTCCACCCCAAGGATGGACATGGAAATGGTGATTCATATCCAGAAAAGTGTATGCTGGCAACAGTAGGGACCCCAGGAGTGGCGGGGTGCGGAAGGGTAGGATTGGCCTTTCTCTGTCAGGGCTAGTGCATAGCACAGCCTCTACGGGACGCAGCTGAGGTCCTCAAAGGTGATGGCCAGGACCACCAGGTGACCTCCACCACTGACTGACAAGATAACCAGCAGCTGTTACCTCGCAGGCCCCATGGCAGAAATCTTAGCTTTTGCTTCCTTTTCAGGAAGTAGCAGGTAGGAGATGACCTGCTTTGGAAGCAGCCCCGGTTTAGCCAAAGGTGGCGGACAGAGGCTGCGATTGTTGTTGACGCTAGAGAGGAGAGAGGAAAAAGCCAGGAGTGGCTTAGACTCCAGAGCCACCTGCCATCTCAGAGAACAGAGGCAGCTGAGCTTTCCTACCCGGAGCACAGGTTTTCACAGCGCTGTCAGCCACATGCTGAACTTCCGGGGGAGAATGCAGAGATCCAGTCACGTTTCTTGGGGTGGTGGGAGGTGCCACTTTCAGAAGCTTCACCTGGAGGGCTCAGAATAAGCGTTATTCCATGCTGGTTTGCCAGCCGCTTCAAATCTTTTGATTTGATGTTGTTTACTGGGAGCGGGCAGGTGGGAGGACAAGGTGAAGGGAAAGGAGCTAAATATATCCCTCTCAACGTTGTTCAGGAGAAACAGCTCCAGCCATCGTCTTAACCATGTTTCCTGCACGTAGACCCCATCTAAGGGGGTTTCTCTCAACCCCTCTTCTCTACGCCTTCCCTGGAGCCCTGCTTTTTCAGGGTGCTTATACTCCAGCGTGGCTCCTGAGAGACAGCAGCTCATACAGCTCTGCAGGAGAATTTCAAGTGTCTCGGCTCCCAGAGAATTTGAAATGGAGCCAACCATCTCCCATTCCTACTTTTTATTCCTTGTAATTTCCAGAGAAACTTTCCTACTGGGAGACTTCTCAGACAGTGACAAACCAAACCCTCATTAAAACAAAGAAAGGTTAAGGAGAAAAAAATAACCTATGTAAAAATGAGGTACCTTCCCGTCTTTCAGCTATAAATTGACAATAGGATTTATATAAATCCATAATTGTATCTTTTACCTGCAGTTAGGCTACTTAATGATGGAAAGAGCACACAGCTGATCGCGTGGCTTTAATGAGGATTCTTTTCACAGAGTTAAAAAAAAAAAAACCCACCAAATTAAATTCTGCCAATTTACTCCATTGCAAATTGACTACCACCCCGAGAGCCAAAAGGAAAAAAAAAAAAAAAAAAAAAAAGGTAGAAAGAAAAAAAGGGGGAAGGAAAAAAAGTCATCAAGTAGCTTAAATCAGTTACAGCTAAGTGTGTAAGTCAGCATGCGCTTTAGCCTTTAGTCATGAAGAATGTATTAGATTTTAAAAATAAATGGCTTTCTGCTGAGTCTTCATTGCAATGGCTTTCTGACTTTTAATTAAATTTTCAGTACTCACGACCGCTTCCCCTGCTCTCTGGCCACGGCGCCTGCTTCGCCATCATTAAGTGGAAAAACCAAATTGGAGATTATTAAGCTTGTTCATTTCTTTGTCATCCGTGGCTGGCGACTCCCCTCTTTTTACTTGCTAAGCGAGGAGGGGGCTTCTAGCAGGCCACTTCCCAAGAACGAGATAAGCTCCCGCAAACAGCGCGCGATTAGCCTAACTCTGGAGCTTGTTAAATGCTCCTCATTATACATTTCTGGTCTGTTTCATCAGTGTTAAATGAAACTTAATGTAAATTAATAAAAACAGGTTTGCATTATTTGTAACAGCATTGAGAGCAAAGAGGAAAACTGTAAGCAACACTCGGCTCTGTCACGCACACTGGAGTTTGCACTTTTCCTGGGCTGCCCTCTCGGTCCGTGCAAGTGACTGAAGTGCAGGCTGAGTGTGCAGGCCCCCGCAGCAGGGCACCCCAGCCCGGTCCCCACCGCAGGCCCTAATTGCTAATTTGGTGCTGCTCCACAGAATTTTGTCTTTGCTCCTTTTGAACTCCCGAGAAACAAAGAGATTTATGAAAATCACATCTTCGCGCACAGAACAATGTTCAACAAAGGAATTGGAATTTTTATGCCAAGAGGGTCAAGAGCAGTACCATCTCGGCTGTAGAACCTAATGGCTGCTTTTAAATTCATATTTGTTTTGATTTATAAAAATAAGTTCATTGCAGATGCTTCAAGGCAAATGTGTTAGGCAAAAGTCACATTGTTTTAAACAGTGACAGTCTTAAAATACAGGGTTTCTTCTCCTAATTAAAGAGAAATCAGACTGGAAAGACACTTAAGCACGCACTGTGGGTCAAAAAGCTAAGGGCCACTAATCCAAATGATAAAACGATTTAGCTCGGAGACGTGGAACTAGATGCCCATGAGCAAATAAGAATAATTAGGGATCCCAGGACTTAAAATTTCACAACCTTCATTAACTAAAATAGAATATGCCTAAATTACAAGTTCCCTTTGAATATATTATTGGAGATGAGAAGCTACAGGAGCACAGAACTGGTGGGTTCTCATGGCCTGGTGGACATCCGTGGTCAGGCTCTCTGTCTCTCCCTGTCTTGGCCTTGGTCTCAGTCTCTCTACCTGTGCTCATATCTGTGCATTTGCACATGTGTGTATGTTAAGGTCAGAGGTTACACGTGGATGCTCTTCAGGTTGCTTTCCGCCCTCATGTTCTGAGACAGGAGCTCCACTGGCCTGGACTTACTGAGTCGGCTGGGAGGGACCCAGCGTCTCTGCTCCCCAGTACGGGGAGTACAAGCACCAAGCATGCCTCACCATGCTGGTTTAAACATGGGTTCCGGGTATCAAACTCAGGTTTGCCTCTTCCCATGCTCACAAGGCGAGCGTGTTTTTGAGCGAGAGGTTGCCCGGCCATCGGTCATAGCCATTTTGAATAAGTCACAGGTAGTAAGGTCAGGCGGTTTCTCATTTCGTTTTCATTTTCCTGCCTGGGTCCTGGGGAGTGAAGCAGGGCCTCATGCAGCAGAGCTGGCTCAGCCATCAACTCCACTCTCTGCAAGCACCTCAGCGCTCCTGGAGGGTGAGGAAGAGCGTGGAATGAGACAGACGTCAGTAAACTGAGAGCAAGCAGCTGAGAACACCGACGTCATAAGGCTGAGCATGCAGGCTGATCCTAGGCGGGGTTTTCTGGAATTTCACCTTTTATCGTAAAATGTGTAGCTCCTCAGACTCACTGCGCAAATGTGTGGCGTGTTCAGCAGTGATTGCTGTGTGGGGAGCAAAACCTTGATTTTTTTAGCTAGAAATCATTAAAAAAAACTTTTTTGCTTTAATCTTATTTTAAATTTGTTATTTTTACTTTTATTTTATTTTAATTTTTTTGAATTAAAAAAATAATTTCTTTTAAAATTTCTGTATTTTAGCCAAACTCTTTCTGGTCATCTCCTGTCTTTGCTGAGTCTAGTGAGCACATTTTGATGTGTTTTGCTTGCCTGTGTGTCTGTGTCCTGCATGGGTGCTGTGCCCACAGAGGCCAGAGAGGCCCTGGGCCCCTGGACTGGAATTGCAGATCCTTGCAAGGTGTCACATGAATGTCAGGAGTCCTCCCCGGGCCATGGAAGAGCAGCCAGTGCTCCCAGCTGCTGAGCCACCTCTCCACCCTGAGCTAGAATTCTTAAAGGATGCCACGCTCAGAACTCGGGCTGCTGAGACAGACGTCAGCCATGGTGGTATGTCTGGCTGCTCGGACTGTGAGTCCTACTCGGCCCCATAGACTTCCCAGAGCACAGGGAGCTCAGTATCTACCCGTGGGCTGGGTCGTTATGTGGGATGGTGCTTACCTGGCCATTTCTATCTTAATTAGTGAACTTTTTTAATTTTTTGAAAATTTAAATTTCCTTTAAATTTAGTTAGAAAACCTTTCTGTGTTTTTACACCCAGACTTTGCTCATTTCCTATTTTGCTGAGTCTAGTGAATACATGTCAATGTTAATGTCTCAATTCATTTTAATCTTCATTTCCTGAATCATGTGATTCAGCGTCATCACTATAGAATGGATTTTATTTCCACAATGAACTGACACTGATTAGAAAAGAAAAGCAAGGAGGCGTACAACTCTCCCTCCTCCCACCTGTCTTTCCTTACTAACAAATTCTCAGTTCACAGGGAGCCAGTGAAAAACAACAGACAAACAAAAACCCAAACCAACAAAACAAATAAGTTTTCCAAACCCCGGCTTAGAGAAAAGAAAGAACGCAGATGCGCTGAAATGTCCAGGCACAGGGCCGGCTGTCCACTTTGAACTTCGGCCTCTGTCTGCATTGCTGTTTGCTGTTTATCTTCCTCCCCAGTTCCGCTTTGATCTTCCTCTCCACTACTTTCATGCTGCCTTTCTTTACTAGGAAGCTTCTGTCCTGGGCCCTTGTACCAGCTTAAAAAATACACAGCTCTCTCTTTCCACTACTCCCGGGTACAGCATTAAAATTAGCTCCTGTTTAATTGGCAAATTTTATCGACAGAGATGTGTTTAGCAGAATTTACTAACTTTATTAACAACAAAGTTCGCCAGAGGAGACTTCATTCTTGTGGTTAGGCCGCCAGTAATTCTCTGTGTGCAAATAAAAAGGTCCCAGGAGAAATGGGGATGTTCAGGATAGCAACAGACAGTATAACCACTGCCTCAATATAAAGAAGAAGGTGCAAGGATCCGATAGATGGCCTACCTCTGGAGCAAATTCTTTAACAAGAGACAGCTCTGGGTTATCACAAAAATAACACAAAAAAAGTTTAGTTGACATACCAAAGAGTAACTGAAAAGATCCTTGAAAACGAAGAAGGAACAACTGATGTCTATAACATAATTACAATATGAAAGGACTTTTCCCCGTGTGCTAACTCTTGTCCCAAGCGCTTAAGTGTGTTAACCGTTTCACACAACAGCCTTTGGGGGCTACCTTTTACGCCAGCTCTCACTTGTGATTAGGACAGTCAGTGATAAAGGCGTGGAATCACTTGTTCAAATAACTGCTAAAGGGCAGAGCTGGGTTCTGAACCCAGGGGGGCTGGCTGGAGCCCAGCTTGGCTTGGTCACGGTTTCCAAAGCCGAGCACTTTGTTTTTCTTTTAGTATTCTTGAGTGGAACCTAAAAAACAAAGTCATGTACACACGGGCCCCTGGCCCAAGAGAGGTTTTGGGTACCGACAGACCACCCTCAAGGTTTTCACATCCTTACTTCCAGGAAATTGGAAGGAAATGGAAACCAGGACAATTAGCAAATCTCAGAGCTTTGGCTAAAAGCAGACCCGAGAGCAGGATTTTTCCTCTTCTGTTATTTTTGTTATGATTGGGCTTGCGGTAGAAGTGGGGTCAGTGGTTAGTTAATGCCGAATGGCTTGCGCATGTTTGCAGATGTCACGTCGGCCAAGTGTGGAGTCTTTTTAAATAGAGCTGAGGCTGGCACACGGTAAGGTGCAGGGCTGAATGCAGCCCCTTCCTCCAGCCCCACCGTGGGTGAGTGTTAGAGGACTTGCTGAAGGCATGCAGGGAGTGAAGCCAGCAAGCGCATCCGCTGTCCCGTGGCGCTGTTTGGTGGAAATTTGACTACCGAGGCACACTGAAGTCTCCCGAAATAGCCAAGTTTCCTCAGAGCATCAGACAATTTATACTCTGAGGGTCAAAAAAGGTCGCATGAGTGACGTTCTCATGAGTTCAAGTTGTGTCTGATCACAAGGATAAGCTGCACGTGGCAAAAACATCCTTTTCCAAAGAGGCATAGGAACAAACAACGTAGGCGGCTGGGATGAGTAATCCGGAGTAAACTCACGCCTGCCCACGCCACCTGGGAGGGGCACAGACGCACATCCCAAAACCGAGCCCGTGCTTTTAGAGAGACTGAGCTCACGGAGTCTAGCTTTCTTGGAGCCTTCTTACAAGCGCTCAGAATTCTCCTCGTGCAATGCCTCCGTTCTCGGACGGTGTTCTGACCCTGCCCTAGATAGGTGTTTTAAACTTATGGAAAATCGTATTTTCTTTTGGCCCACGCATCCATCTTTGTGATAAAGTGTGGCTGTGGGGGAGTTTCCCGGAGAGATGTCATGAACCGTTGAGGAGGTTTTCATCAACTCTTTCCGGCACTGTCTAGGCGGGCACCGACGGGGCCTACTCGGTACCTGTCCGAGGTGAGGAAACTATCCGTGATTCACCTTGAGCCACCTGCCTACGGATGAAGTCAGTGTGCACACTGTGTGTCTGTAAGTGTGCCGTAACCACCTGGAAAAGATGGTGAAGAAACCGAGAGGCAGGAATGTTAACCTCAAAATGTCCTGAAGTCTGAGTGCGGAGTGTGTGTTCTTTCTGGGAGGCTGTGTGTGCAGTGACGCTGGGCGAAAGTGGAGCTTGCGGCTGACAGAAAAGCCGGTTGCTGTTGAGGCTAGCCCACTGGGCTTCCTTCACACGCTCCAGGTGGTTTTCATCCGTGTTTGCCAACTTCAGAGTTCTGTTTTTCTCAAAACAAAATTCAAAAGGCGGAAGGAAACCCTGTGTCCATTTAAAAATGATAGCATATGTTTTCCTCACCAGATTTCCAGAGAGGATTCCCTGGATCAGTTTGGGTTATGTGTCACTCAGACAAAGCCAAAGGCCCCAAACACAACTGTGCACCTCCGCACACTCTTCTCGAATTTACCCCGGCAGCCCAGGAGAGAAGGAACAGTGACATCATGGTGGCTCCAACTCATCAGAGAAGACCCAGTGAACGGTGAACCCCACCCCAACCCGGTGTCTCAAGACAACGATGCAAAGATGCAAAGGCGGCATCTCCGTTCCTTGGAGAAGACAGACAAGACTCATAAAAGCTGTCCCTCTCTGTCTTTGTAGCTAAGAGGTAGGGTCACAGTTTACACTGATGCATGCTGGGAGGTAGCGTTCCAGTACCACACACACACATTTCCTTATGTGACTGTGTTAGAATGCCCACATCACCTGACTTCATGGCTGAAACAAAGGAGAAAACGCCGCTGCATCATGGACTTCCATACTGCGGGGCCCTTGTCAGCCCATCCAGCTATTTCTGATCGCTGATAACTGATGTTTTGGATCCAGGCTTTCAGAAGCAGGCTTTCCAGCCGGGCAGGTGTGTGTCTGGACAAGATGAAGGTGCAGGGCCTGTGCTGCTCGAGGTGCTCCTTCCTGTCAGAACCTATTTCCGCAGAGCCCGCAGTCTGCAAGCGGGTGACACCTCCTGCGGCTGCCTCCTAGCGGGCTGTCTGAGGAGGCCATACATATGCATTAAGTTATTAAGCGGTAGTATGGGTTCTCACAAGTTCAAACACAAAGCCTGCTGTGTCTGTGCTCTAGCGACTCCAGGAGGGCCTGGATTAACAGGAATGCAAATGGAGCATCTGCACGAGGCCAGATGATTCGAGCCTCTGCCTCACACCTCAGAGTCAAGAGCAGGGAAACGCTGCATGCCAAACACAACAGAAAATGCTGATATAATATGCAAAGTCTGTTTCCCATCGCAACCGCAGTCAGCAGAACATCTACTCACGCTGCTCAGAAGAGCGCTGTCCCGACTCTATTATGTAAGCTGCCGTTTTCATCTCAGATAAAGGGCCATTCCGTGTTAGAGTCCCCACTCACCGCCAGCTCAGGACTCTCTGCATAGCCCAGAAGAGCCCATTCCAACAGCACCATCACACGGAGGGGTCGGAGGGGTCGGGCTCTGACATTTTACCTCAGTTCCTTCTTCCTAGGTTAGAAGTGTAAGGGTCCCCAGGCTAGCCTTCAGCTGCATCCCTGGCTGCACCAGGCTGGTTTAGGCTCCCTGTCTTTAGGTTTGCTGCTCCATGGACAAAGGCCAGACCCAGCACCTTGCCACAGCAGGATAGACTGGCCAGCCACGGGCCCCCAGGGACTGCTTGTCTCTCTGTACCCCACATCATCTCACTCTGACTGGTTTTAAACATGGGTCTGGGGACTTGAACTCAGATCCTCTTGCTTGAGAGGTAAGAACTGCCTCACCAACCAAGCTGCTTCCCAGTCTAAAGTTTGGTATTTTCTGTATTTATGTTTCTTCATGTTTCTAATGACAACTGAGCTGACAGTTGACAGTCCTATACTCATCAGACTTGAGGCTGAGATCCATGGCAGACAGCATTTGTGGAATTTAATTTGCCAGGGGCCTTGCTGTTGCGGTAGATCATCTTGCCTTATTTACATAAAGAATCCCGTCTCGCCTCTGTTTCCCAGCACACGGTCAATGTCCCTACACAGCCTTCCCTCTCTACCCCAGCTGTAATCTGCTGGCTGGCCTCTCAGCATCCACCGTAGTTTAAGAATACCTGCCATGCCATGCCATACCTGCCATCCCAAAGCTGAGTTCTGCCTAGGGAACTCTTTACCTAAACTCTTTCAGCAATTTTCCTTTGCCCAAGAAACAAAGCAGGCTTCTCTAGGCAAAGGAGGCCCAGATCTAGGATCCCAGCCTTTGGGAGGTTCAGTGAGGAGATTGGCAGGGAGTGTGAGGCCATTCTGGGCTACAGCGTGAGCTCCAGGTTAGCCTGGGCTACAAACTGAGCAGCAGGTTAGCTCTCTAAAATCAAACAATCAAACAAACAAATAAAACTTCTTTCCCTGACACTGAAAGATTTCTCGGCCCCATTTGTATCTTGCAGAATTTCAAGATATCCTGCAAGTAATTTATATGACTAGTTCTGTGTCTTGTCTTTTCTTAAATGCCAAACCCTGTTAATTTCCGACGAAGTGAAGTTCCTGTTCTGACACATGGTGCTTCAGAAAGTATCTAGCCGACATCTCTCAGACCCTGCTCACCACCCTGGCGACTGCTCTGTATACCCATCTAGGGTACTGGTCCCTCTTCTTGGTTGCCCCCCTACCCCCCTAGATTCCAGGCTGTGTGTATTACTTGGACAGGGATGTGTTAAGATCAATTTTAGTCACTCAGGAAATCAAAGACCATTGAGTGAGTGTGTGCCTCTTGACCTTGCCCACAGAGTTCTGGTGGACCATGGGAATCTGAGGATGGCAGGGAGTCCCACTTCAGCCTCCCATGGCCTTCTGTCCCCTGCAGGATCACGGGCTTTTTTATGTCTAATCTGAAATGGTGTTTGTAGAAGGTGCGGATTTTCATCGTCCCTAGACGTGCTGAAGACGGAGGAAGCCTTGTCTTACAGAGAGGGAACAGCATCCTCGCATAAATCCTGGTATGAACTGACACTGTATACACCGCAGACCTGGTGAGATTTCAGTTGAAGAATAATGAGTCAGGTGGGCACTGCACGCTGAGGCTGGCACCGACCCCTGTGGCAGCGGAGAACAGCGGAGACTACCGGATTCCTTTTAAACAGTGCCCATTCTGGTAGCTTCACTAATTTGGAGAGCCATTAACACAGTGACAGCATTGCTGATCCGAAGAGGAATTTCTTGGGATGAAGAACCACAGGAGAGAGAAGTTTCTAAGGTGATTTCTTGCATCTGCAATCCTAAATCTGATTTAGTATGAGTGTTCTTGACAGGAAAGGAACATTCAGGGTAGTTACTCACATGTTTGAAGGTTTTATTTGGTTTAACCTCAGGAATAACTGTGGGGCTGGAACCCAGCGCTCTCCGATATGGGCTGTCTTTCGGAAATACAGGACTGGAGCTTCTCCCCAGGCTGAGGCGGGCTCTGAGATGCATGGGAGCTTCCTGAAGGTGCCTTTAACTGCTTGGTATGTTCAAACATAAAAGCACCCCTGCCCACTTAGTGGGGTTTCATTTTTTGGTAGAACGTGTAAGAGACTGGGAAGCCTCGCTGGCCGTGTGATGGATCTGAACATGATGGTCGTGGCTCACAGATGACACATGTCCCCTTCCCTGGAACACTTGCTGTCATCCAGGCTGCATGTGGCGCCCTAGCCACTGAGTGATGGGGCACCTACCTCTCGGCTTTCCTGGAAGGACTTCCATGTCATTTACAGCCCCATCGCCTCTTCCTGGCATTCGTCCTTTTCTTTTGACGTTTCCCCTGGCCTCTTGTCAAACTACGGTGGTGATCATAAAACAGGAGGCACACACTCGCTTTTCTGTTGGGGATGAGGTAAAGAACCAAACAAGAAGCCGTTGGAGTGTGGTGGCACCGAGTGTGTGCCTCGCTGTGCCGCAGCACTGGTCGAGGAAACGGCTGGTTTTAGCACAGGTGTGCCTGAGCCCAGGCTACATTGCTGTTGTTCATTTGTGTCCTCCTGCCTTGTCTGAGACAGTCCTGGGAGAGCTCCAAAATGAGCAATCACTGTCCTTGCACACGGCTTCCCACAAAGTTTTCATGTCAAAGAAAGCACCCATGTTATTTTTGTCTCCTGATGGTAAGAATGAAAGCAGGTTTCAAGAGCTAAGCAGTACAGCCGGTGGAGGCTCCCCATGCCGTCCACAGTCCAGCTGACAGCGGCCATTGGAAGTGGGAGGGTGGATGAGAACCAAGAGGTTGGACATGCATGAGAAGCCTGCCAAAGTCCAGGGAAGCTTCTTCTGAGGAAGCTCGATGAAGAGCAACATCCAGGAAGGCGGGGTAGGGTAATCATGAGCCTTGATGCCAGGATTCAGGGGGTCAAGTAAAGGGGCGGAGCAGGAGCATGGCAGACCCTCTGAGTCACTGCAGAGGAGTTCCTGGAGTGCTGTGCAGAGTATCTGCAGCGGTCGTTTGTGGGTCGGAATTATATGGGATTATAAAATTGGAAACATTAAGCCTTTGAACTGACAGTACCCAGGAGATACAGAAAAGAAGCAGAGGAGTGTTTAAACACACAGGGATAAGAACTAGGAATGCTGTTACTTGAGGGATTCCCTGCCCACTTCTTTCCTTGCTTTATTCTGCCATGGTTGAAGTTGGTTACCTTGACAGGATGCAGCACGATCAAAGAGACAGATCCCTCGGCGTGCATTTTTAAAGATTTATTTTTAATGTTAATTATGTGTCTCTGGGGTGTGTGTGTGCAGACATGTGTCTGCAGGGGCTGGAAGAGACCAGAGGAGGCCAGTGGATCCTCCCTGGACTTCCAGACAGCTGACTCGGTGCTAGGGACCGAGCTTGGGTCCTCTGCAAGGGTTGCATTCATTCTTAGCCTCTGGGCCACCTCTCCAGTCTTTATGTGATATATTTTAACATTATTATTAATTTTTGTGTGTATTGTGCATGTGTGTGTGTGTGTGTGTGTGTGTGTGTGTGTGTGTATGTGTGTGTGTGCATGCATGCCTGTGTGTGTATTATTTGATCTCTATCTACCTTATCTCTTTGAGGCAAAGTCACTCACTGGCCCCGGAGCTCAGCAGTCTTTTAAGCCGACCGGCAGTGAGCTCTGGCCACTTGTCCGTACCCCACCAGCTCTGGGACTATGGATCTGAACCCAGATCCTCATGTCTCCAAGTCAGTCACTTTAGTGACTGAGCCAGCACCCCAGCCTCCTGGTTAATATTTTTAGTTAGCAAATGCTTCATTTTAAAACTAGATGAAAACCTGCCAATCACTTCCTCATGGGCCTGTTCTAAGAAACTGAGGTGTAGTGCTATTCAGCTTTAAGACATCGGGTAAAGTTCCTTTCGTCAAATGTCGTGGCTGATGGGTGGACTGAGTCAGGCCTCTCCAGTAATGTCAATGCATGAAAACATGTCTGCCGTTCTCCACAGTCCCTTCGGCTTCTATAAGGTAGGAGGGAGATGGGTCTGGAACGATGCATATTTCTTGAGAAAGTCCTAGGTTCCTTGTTAAGGGGAGGAGTTAAGATGCCAAAGGGCAGGGGGCATGGCAGATAACAAGATTTGAAGAAGAAAATGTCCTTTCCACAAGAATGTACACCATAGCATTCTCCTGCTGGGGCCCTGGTCTGTGTGTCCTCACTGCCGGATGACGGACCCTAGGCATTTCAGGTAACAAGCTACCGGCTGTCTGAGGGGAAGTATTTACATGACTGCTGTTTTCCATCATTCAAGTTGTTTCCCCCATGCTTCTCCTAGCAAGCAGGGCTGCCATGTGTACAGGGCCACCTGGCTGGGGAAAACCACGAGGAGGAGCATGCTTGGTGCTGGAGTCACGTGTGGCTGTGATAGCCCGGGCACCGACCTTAGGCTTGCTCAGGCCGTCCTGGGAGGAGGCGACTATGCCCCAGCTCACAGAATATCGGCTGGGTTCTGGTCTCAGCTGCAAGCCTGGCATCTTCAATGTTCTCAAACATGTGGGGTGCTAGATTCAAGTCTCACATCTGAAGCCTCAGAGAAGAGCTTGGGTTCTGGGGACATGGGCTTAAAATCAGGCTCTGTTACCGGTAGGCCTGAAGCAAATGATCTGGCTTCTCTAAGTCTTAGCTTCTCTATTTATAAATCGAGGCTAAAACAGTATCTGTCTTACAAGGTTAACTGAGGATAAGTGAGGAGACACCCGGGAAGCCGTTGGCCTTGTGTTAGCTATTCAGTAAACACACACTCACCTCACTTGTGCCAGACTCCAGCAACTGGTCACTTCTTACCCTTCCCGGGGGGGGGGGGGGCTCTCTTATCTAGTTTGCAATGTTCAAAGCCTCAGCTTGTAGGAGAGATGTAAGATTTATTTTATACCTTTCTCTTTAAATATTTCAAGAAACCAGGCTTTGTAAGATTCATGCCAAATGCAGAACAGTTCAAAGGGCTGCTAAAGCTGGATTACTGGCAGCCCTGCCCTTCATAGAGTGCCATAGCTGCGTGAGGCCCGCAGGCGCTGGGTTCCCAATCCCCGGGGCCTGAGCACCCCGTTTGCAGCTGGCCATGGTGTCCTCTTGGTACCTTTCACTTTAACAAATGTGTTTCCTCTCCTCATTTTGCTGCCATCAGCTATAGCCTAGTTCAGGGCATAGTCTCCTGAGCGGACTCGAAGGCCCCTTGGATGACCGGAACTTGAATGGCCCGTTTCCATTGCAGTGGTGATCGGTCTTGTCACGCTGCAGACGGTCAGTGTGCAGTGCCAGCCTGGCTGGACTCCATAACTTCTGTGTAGTGTGTGAGCTTGTCCCAGAGAGCCTCGGCTGTTCAGGGGAGCCCCACCCCGGATGTGGGAGCCACCAGGCTGGGGCCTGGGCGTGGCCTGAATAAGATGGAGAACGACAGTGAACACCGGCATTTACCTTTCTCCTGCACGTGGCCAACTATAACCACAGCGTGGTCAGGCACCCCAAACTCCTGCCACAGTTGGGGCTGGGTTTGCCTCCACGCCTGCCTGACCCAGTGGACTGAACCCTCCCGCCTCCTGGGAAGCTCGTGTGGGGGAAAGGTAAAGAAGGCACCAGGTGCGGGGGCTGAAGGTGTGTACAGACGTGGCGGCAGAAGAGGGTCTACGGAGTGAAGAAGGAGAGGTAGAAGAAAGGGTGATAAGTGGAGAGAAGTGAAGCTGATGGTTGAATAACAGCTCCGCAGAAAGTTTGCTGAGGATTTAGCAATAAATATTATCCTATCCTCTTATCAAGTCTCATGACCACATTGAAGACAGCGGAGCTTCCTTTGCTCTTGGGAAGGCCTCAGAGAAGGCGCGTTTCTCTTCTGAGATACATTGAAGGCTGTGGACTCGTTAGCCTTAGCAGTGCTTTGCATACACAGGTGACCTTTGATCTCAGATCCTCCTGCTTCTACCCCACAGCCAGTCAGGGTCTATATTTCCATCTCACTATTTTTTTCTAAGTAGAGAATCTGTCCAGAGGTTGTAGGAGTCACAAGCATCAGTAACCATGAAACCACCAAGATACTGTTCATCTGTGAAAAATTAGAGCAACGATGTTGAAAGGGACCGGAAAAGAAAAATGGAAGGACTTGATGCTTGTCCTTTCAAGCACCAGGGCTGGACAGCTGAGAGGTTAGCTTATTCATTTTAGGTTCCTGGGGAAATGGGAAATGATGGTGAGTTTCCTGAAAGTGTGCACAGCCGGCCACAGCCAGAAGAAATACCAAATTAACAGACCACAGGGCTGTAAACAAGCTAATTATTTTATTTATTAGAACCATCGGACATGCATAAAACATTGGCTTCCTTGCGTAGGGAGGATTACACGGTGATAGCAAAACTGAGACTATACTAGCGGAAGAACATTTACACGACAGGAAATCCATACCTGTAGAAGGCAGGCATTTAACCGCCAGAAAATTAGGAACGTTACTGAGCACGCTGCTGGCCTGGGCCCACAGAGCTACTCTTCGTGAAGTAATTACTGTAGATGCAGCAGGTATCTCTCAAAAACTCGGCTCTTCCACCCAGAAAACTTCCTAATTATAATTGTTCAGCTTAGTAGTTCATCAGAACACCCAAGGAAGAGAAGGAAGTCATGATGGAGAGATCCTGAAGGGGAAACTCCGAGAAAGAAGCCATTTGACAGAATTAGATCATATCACTGGGGGTGATAATTTTCCACATACACAGATTTTTAAATAAGGAGGAGGGTATAAATATGGGCATGGATTTTAGAAAGAGCCATCTAACTAATTTAATTCTAAATGCCTCTTTAAAAAGGCAGGTGAGAATTCAGGATTTAAATCAACTCAGGGGGATATCATTCTGAATTAGTACCATAAAGGAATGCTTCAGTGAGTCCTGCGTAGTGCGGGCCTTTAAGAGAATCCACCGCCAAGACTAGGCCTCGAGGAGAGTGAAGGCGCGGAGCTGGGAGGCAAGCACACTCTCTTCGCGAGGAGTTCCTGCACTCGATCAGTGATAACCGAGAAGCAATGAGCTCAGCAGAGACCCTGATGAGGTGTGGATGACGTCATCCGTCGCTATCCGGAAGCCCACCGAGCGTCGGCTTTTGGAATGGAGAGTCGACGTTGCCAAGCGCGGCTAAGGATGTAACCAAGGCTCTTCCGATCATGCGCAAACGGAAGACCTCCTCCGATTCCCTGCTACAGCAGACAGCTGAGGCGCTATCCAAGCTGTCAGACGCCGATCTGCCCCTGAGGCTTCTCTCGCTGGTTTATGGACCTTCTGTCTGTACCTCGCACTCACGTCGCATGCGAGGGAAACGGCTAACTGAAGGTGTACACACTCAGTTTAAGCCTCAACTTGGACTTGAACCTGGATCTTTTGGTCCTCGGTCTGATGGTGTCACCTGTACCATCAAGATGCCCCTGCAAGGACATTTGCATTTTGTGCTGTAGGGCATAAGGTCGTGAACCACAGTGAACAAATGTTTTAGCACCATAGGGCAGATGAGCAGATGCGTCTGGGGGTGGTGGACCTCTAGGCCTTCCTGGTATGGTCTTCAGCAGCTGTGCTCGGTCCAGAGGACCCTGTGGCCACCACCTACCGTACAGAGAGCCAGGACACTTCATCCACTTGGACAGAAGCCATCATGCTCAGCCCAGCTCACTGTGTGCTTAACAGGGAGAATGCCTCCAGAATGGCTTTTCCCTTGGGGTTGCTGGCATCAAGTGTGGTTATTTATGTGTTTTCCGTTTGCTGCTTGATTTATTTTAGAGACTGACACTTCCACCAGCTGACATCTCAGCACACAGACGCTGTTTCTGCTTTGCTGGATGCGGCTGGCGCGACTCACCTGACGCCCGCCATGCCGAGCAAAGCCTAGCTAAAGGGTTCTCTTCCTGCCGCCGTCCGTCACTCCCCTCACAGGCCCTCCGGAAGAGTGTAAACCGCCTCCTAATTCCGGCATCCGTTCCCTGCCTGCCTGGCTGCTCCCTGTTGCTCCCTGAGACGCTCCGTCAGGTAGACACTTGAGGATTCCGCCGCCACCCGCCAGCGCAGCAAATTCAGAATTATTTAAGCGAGTGTTTACAGCTCCCACGGATGGCTATAACGGAGGAGCGACTAAGAGCAGACCAAGGATTAATATGCAAACTCCGTCATGTATTTCGAGCGGGTTATTCACCTGTTTGTTCCATTAGAGCGCTGTGCACGGTTTGTCTATAATGCACCTCCCGATTCAAAGCGAAAACGAAGCCCTCCAAGTTCTTTCTGTCAGTGTGTTTCTGTGAGCCTTTGTTTTCCTCCGTGGAAGACACAAGCCGGGTGAGCAGGCCCAGGGCTTGCTCTAGGTCCTGGATGACGCCTGTAGAGTTCTGAAGGGCCGGGGAGCGTGTCTGTTAGGTTGGGCTGAGGCCTCCCCGGTGGCTCAAAGGTTGAGCTGCTGTTCCAGGGAGGCGGAGAAGCCTTGTCCCCGGAGCCCGTCCCCAGCCTGGCTGTTTCCCACGAGGCATGCCACAGTTCTTTAGGGCATTGGCTTCATCGTGGAAGAGCCAGGCTCTCATCCCACAGGCCTCCTCTAAGAGCCCAGCCTGGAAACTGGACCCATCATCTTTCCCTGCATGCTATTGGCCAGAACTACCTTCGCGGCCAACCGGACTGCAACGGAATGCTGGGAAATGCAGTCCGTAACGGAACAGTTGGCTGCCCAGGCCTAGTTCTACAGGAGAGTTACATTGACGACAAGGCAGGGAATGGGCATGCTGCCCTGAATGCGTCTGTGTGGAGGCTTTCGTGAGGGAGGGAGCGTATGTATCGTCTCAGCTCGCCGGTGATGAAGCAGGGGGCCGCTTCCTTGGACGCCACACATCTCGGCAAGCGTAAGCGCTGGACGCTGGTTAGGCTTCGATGGACTGTGGGCACCTTTCTCTGTTCCCATCCCTGATATTTTCTGGGGAACACGGGGACTCTGAGGGTATCTAGAAACCAGCCCATTAACTCTTTCAGGGCCTGGCTGCCAGTTTTTAAGGTACACCTGAAATTCCTTACAGCTCCCTCACAGCACTTGAGTTTATCAGTGTGTGACTAGCTGGCCATTTCTGGTCAGCTGACCGGAAACTTTCATTCTAAATCGTAATTGTTTATGACCCTATTATGGGTCTCATATGGAACTTAATTCTTTCTAGTCCAATTTGTCAGAAGTCTTCATCGAATGTATCACGGGTGCCTACACCGAGCGTTATCAGATACTGATGCTGTGAAGGCAAGAAAAGAGAAAAAAAAAAGTCTCTCTTCTAAGTGTCTCACAAGGTAGAAGGTGACAATGGCAAATGCCTAAAAAGGTTTGAATACAGAGTAGGGTGTGTTAAGTGCTGTGCTAGAAATAACGAAACACACCAGAAGCCCAGGCAATCCTGAAACCAGGGTGTGCACAGTCTTCCTGGGGTTGGTGGCTTTTACCCGGAAACGGGTGGTGCTTCATCTGTTCCGTTTGGTATGTGTAGCGCAGGTCTCCACCTGGCTGGTGTGAAGCAGTGACCCGGTGCTGCTGGGACTTGTGTGAGATAAGACCGGCCGCTTTAGTTGTGCAGTCCAGTTGTCAAGGTCCTTGCAAACCAAAGGAAGAAGCTAAGAAAATTCTAAGAGGGGATTTGTATGTGTGACAGCAGAGGCATGCGACATGTCCAGGGTGTGTGTGTGTGTGTGTGTGTGTGTGTGTGTGTGTGTGTGTGTGTG
>NW_026591643.1:460011-486618 GCF_907164565.1 Psammomys obesus | reverse complement strand
GTGTGTGTGTGTGTGTGTGTGTGTGTGTGTGTGTGTGTGTGTGTGTGTGTGTGACAGAGAAGGGAGAAGAAGTAAGTGTCAGCTGGGGCTAGGGCATAACTGGGAGTAGAGCAGAGACTGGGAGAGTGTAGGCTGGTTGTGCTGGCTCACGCTTGACAGGCTGAGGCGAGAGAATTGTTCCATGTTTGAGGCTCCAATTAAAGATCATGTGTCAAAAAAAAAATAGAAGAAGATTGTGGGGATTTGACGGTTGTTAATTTCTGGGAAAGGCAGAGACAGACAGACACGCACACACAGATTCACCTACTGAGAAACAGAATTTAGTTTGAGGTTAAAATTCCAGTTCTGTTGTACAAAGGATTTCATAGGGCTTTGGGCGACCAAGTACCAGATAATTTCAAGGTAGCATTTTCTGGTGGGCTGTCTGGAGTGTCACCCTCTACAGGGAATGTGGTTGTTTATTTCTCACCTGTGTTCTGTGTTTGAGAAAACGATGGCTATTAACCTGAAGTCTCCAAAACATTGTTTGACCTCGTATTTCACTGGGCTTTGAACTGTTTTCATGAAGATATCCTGAGAATGTCCTACAGAGTAGATTTTTACAGTACACTGAGAAATGCTGCCTTAGGGTAACATATGATTAAGGGTTCGATGATGAAAGGGCTAAAGAGAGAAGGGCACTCGGGTGTCTGTCTGTCTGTCTGTCATCTCTCTGTCTATGACAGAATTAAAGGCTTTGGGAGGACTATCCCTAGGCAAAGATAGAGCCTTGAGGAAGAATGCATGGCTGACCTCTTCCCCCACATCTGATCACAGGTCTTAAAAGGCTCACCATCAATTTAAAAATGTGTCTTTAAAGCTGTAAATGTGGCCTTGGGACTTTACTCTTTAGACTCAAGTTCAA
Source organism: Psammomys obesus (assembly GCF_907164565.1). NCBI lineage: Eukaryota > Metazoa > Chordata > Mammalia > Rodentia > Muridae > Psammomys > Psammomys obesus. The sequence continues at coordinate 485,714 of NW_026591643.1, read as the reverse complement.
GGTGATGGTCCTGGAGGCCATTCTGAGCCCTTAAAAGCTTCATTTAGTTTTCAAATGTTTACCAGCGCTCCAGGCCCTGGAAGGGTACCAGACACACTCAGAATTCAGAAATACAAGAGAGACGTGAGTGCCAGGATTGAATTATCATGATTTCTTTCGTAAGAGAGTGCTTTTATTATAGAGAGAAATCACAACTCTCTCTCTCTCTCTCTGCAGGAGTTATCTATCCTATAAAAATTCTTTGAAGGATGGGTAACAGAAAGAGAACATCAATGTGATAAATTGTGTGATGCTTTTCCTACATAGACACGTAAAGAAGAAAAGCATATTAAAATTATTGAATTAATATTTTTAAAAAGCCCTACAAAAGGCACTGACAAACTTGTTACATTGCATACATACGCACACGTGCGCACACATGCACACACACACACACACACACACACACACGCATGCACCAGCTCTATTTTAGTCATTATATCCCATAGGCATTGTGTTGTCATTATGGGGCTTGGTGTTGAACTCTGGGATGGCTCACAGTTATACTGAAATGTGTTCTGTTCCACTCATTTAAGGAGCAGCAGCCTCTTGTCAAAAAGGACTGCTCGTTCATGAACGGTTAAAGTGCTAGAAACTGCAAACTTTGAGCTCCCTTGCCCCAAACGCCCATGTGGCTCTTGTCTGATGAAAGGTACCCACTGTCAGCTCTCATTTACAGTCAATTCTTCCGTTACCATGGTAACGTTAGGTTAATCATCTGCACCACACTTTGCCTAATTGGGGGAGAGCACTTCAGCTCCCTCTTCAGCCCCTGAAAGATAAAAACCTTTCCTTTCATCTTTTTCCCCCAGTCTGACGTCGGGAGGTGGTTTTGGATGCACTTGACCTCAGAAGCATTTCCCTCCCTAGTGCTGACACACTTGTCTACCAACGTGTCACCTGTGCTTGAGTGACTGGCTTTCACTGAGGTCACCTTTACTTGTAAGATGTAAATAGAATCACCATCATGAAGCATCCTGTGGAATTCTACTGAGACAGTTGAACGTACGATTTTTGTCTGCTAACATCAGCACAAAGCCTTTCTAAGTTTACTCTTCTTGACTTTTTGAGTGGATATAAATGAGGAATTTTATTTAAGCAAAAAAGCTGTGGAGACTTGGCTGAACTTCCTAAAAATTTATGTGCCAAACTTGAAGCAATGCTTCCAAGGGCCATTTTAAGTTCCGCTTTGCTTTTATTCTATCTCCCTTTGAAGAAGAGCAAACCTGGACCAATAGGCCCGCTCCCGCCTACTTCCAAGCAGTCACGTATCAGCTGGCACTAACCAGGGTTAACAGCGGGTGAAGGAGAAGAGATTTGGCACTGTTGGGGAACAGATACAAAGCACAGGTGTGGTGGTGCACGGCTGTGATCCCAGCGCCCCTGTACTTCTGCGGGCAGAAATCCCTCCAAAAACCCCGTCAGGCAAGGCTTGGCCATGAGTCTCAATGTCCGGTTAAACAGGCAAGGAATGGTGAGAAGCAGAGAGCGAGGCATGGGAGAACAAGACTAACACTGCAGGGTGCAGGCTCAGACGACGCCAAGTTAGCTTCTCGCCCTGTGCTTCTCACCCTTCACAGCGCTGCAGCCCTTTAATGCAGTTCCTCAGGTTGTGCCGACCCCAACCCTGAAATTATTTCGTTGCTGTTTCATAACTGTAATTTTGCCACTGTTATGAATCATCATGTGATTGCCTTCCAACAGCCTTAGGCGAGCCCTGTGAAAGGTGTGTTTGATCCCCAAAGGGGTTTCCACCCACAGTTTGAGATCCTCTGTTCCAGAGATGTTTAAGCTATAACATGTCTACAGAAGAGGTAAGCAGGTGTCCCAAAGATGGAGAAGAAAGGCAGAGATGCCAGTCTTTCAGCCCATTTTTGCTAATCTTGTAGACCCCCGGGGGAGCTACTGCCAAACAAAGATAAATATGGGTTACTAAGCTCTCAGCCTAGCTGGCTGTGGTCTGAGAGAGCCAAACTACAAGATCATGGCAGGTCAAGCCTTTAAAAATCTATCCTGATGGTACAGGTCTGTAATCCCAGTACTTGAGTGTCAAAAGCAGGAGGGTCAAGAGTTCAAAGCCGGCCTCAGCTACATAGCAAGTTTGGGACTTCCTGAGACCCTGTTATGAACAAACAACAATAATAATGACAACAAAAATCAGCCGGTACCTGCCCAAGGTGCTAACATTTGATTAGGTGACTTCTGGCCTTGACTAAAGAGAAATACTAGGCAAAAATTAAAGGGAAAAAATAGCAACTTAGCTTTGAATCTCTGAGTTTCAAGACTATCTGTGCAGAAGTCACATCTCAGGGGTGCTCCGTGCCCCTCTCCTACTCTTGATTTTAGACTTTGGAAAGCAATGCTTGGCGTGATGTTCAAGTCGCTGCCTCATTCATTGTGACTTCTAAGCATTTTCGACATAGATGAATTGCTAAATGTGACCTATCTAAAATGTCACCCCAACTCCCTTGAATTAAAGATCAAACCTCCTTCAAAAGGGAGTGAGAGCCTGCCCGTTCTTGGAGAACCGTTTGGTATGTAAGGCCTTAGCTGGTTAAATGATAACTGGTTAGAGTTGGTTTTCTAATTTCTCTGAGTCTAATGTCTTCCTTTTACATAACAAGGAAGAGTTTTTACCTTTGCAGGGTTGCTGGGGGTTGAATGGGAGAAGAGCTTGTACAGGCTCCTGTGTAGGTGAGAAGTAGATATTAGGGTGATGGTTAATGAAAACAACTTGAACACTTTTCCCCACTGATCTTTTGTCCCATAAGGGAATAACCATCCTACGTGGCCTATAATTTTTTCAAACGCATAATTTTAGGCTGTATAATTTTTCTTGAGGGGGCCTTTCATATTGGTTTCTTTTTATTCACTTGAACATCCGACCAACAGACTCTATGTCCCAGCTGTGAACTCTACTTCCCAGAAGGCCAGCCCTTACAAACATCTCCTTGAGTATTATGAATTTGATACTTATTTTAGGTGACTTGCCATTTTTTGAAGAAAAGAAAAGAAAATTGCTAACTAAAGTGAAGTACTATTGTTGCGGTGATGGGGTCAGATTCTTCTCATGGAAGAGAACTGAGCAATGAAGAGAAGCGATAACAGTAACAGCAGACGTTAGCAGGGGCCATTTCAGAAGCCAACAGCCTCACTGCTCCTCCCGGAGACAGCCTTCCAATGTGGAAGTATTTGGCAACCCTGGCATCTAGAACAGGACCTCAGCAGTGTTTCTGTCCCGGGTTGCTGTCTGGAGGGACGGCAGCGAGGGGTTACTGAGGAACCTGCAAAGCTGAGCAGGTCGTGTGGACTCTTTATGATCAGGAAGTCTGATCATAAAGATCATAAAGATCCCATTGTTGACAGGTTGCGGGTGAGCTTGAGCTGAAGGTAAATTACACCAGGACACAAACCTTCCTGGCTGTGTTCAAGAGGCTTGGCTTTTTCTATAGCCCCAACTGGAAATTTCCCTAGGGGCAACTTCTGGAGCCTCACAGGCTGGCCAGGCTTCTCTTCCTCTCCAGAGAGTCCTTTCCTGGGGACTTGCTGAAAACTTCCTGGTTAGTTGTGTACTTTTACTTTTTAATTTTTGTCGTTGTTACATGTGGGGGTGATTTCCTGTGTGTGGATGGCCGGAGTCAGCCTCAGTGGTCTTCCTGGGGAGGGGGGTGTGTGAACAGGCTCTCTGACTGGCGCTCACCAAGTAGGCCAGTGGGCCTCTGTGTCTAGCCCCGCATCCTGCTCCCCAGCTCTGGGATGACAAGGGTGTTTCCCTGTGCTGCTTTGCTTTGTTTTAAATGTGACTTCTAAACATGTTCTCCCATGCCTGCCTCTTTATTTCAGATGTGGGTTCTAGGGATGGAACGTGGGTCCTTGTGTTTGCAAGGCAATTGCTTCAGCAGCTGAGCTATCTCCCCAGCCCTAGATTTCCATTCTTTTGAATAACTTATATGTAGTCAGGTGATTTCATTCACCGGTTCATGCTTAGTGTGTTCTCTCTTTACAACTCTGGTATTTCCCGCTGTTTTGTTGCATTTACTTCCGGGGATGGCTGAACTTGCATTGGGCATCTGCGTTCTGACAAAGATGGCTGAACTGGCTTCTCTTCGCAGTGGGCAGTGGTGCTATTGGCTGAGTCTGTTTCCCTTCTCTCCACTGTCTTCTTTTCATCATGTGCCACACTTTTATGTCTTTCTGGGCCATCTACTCTGTTCCTTTCGGCACATTAGCCTGCTCTCAGACCTTCCGCCTAGCTTAGGTTGTACTGGTAATTGGCATGAAATTAATATTTAGTAAAGCCAGCATTCCAGAAAGGAGATGAGATTTCTTCTGTGTAGGAGTTAGGAGATGAGCTTCTTGTCATAGTCACATTAATGGTGTCATCTGACTTTAAACATATCTGTAGACTTAAGCAGCATTCTTTAAGATGTATCCAGGCAATTTTAGACTAAGTTGCTTGCATATTTAAGGAGCCATTTCTTTTTCTGTTCGTTTGTTTCAAAACTTCTTAAAAGGCCAGTTGATACATATTGTCCCTGTGCCATGAAATGGGGTTTTAGAGATTTGGTTTTGTTCTAAAAGCAATCTGTTGTTAAACATAGGCATGGGGTAAAACAAGAAGAGTAAAAATGGAGCGGGCACCACTTCACAGCCAAGAGTTAGAAGTGTACTTACACACATTTCTATTTAGGTAAGAATGAGATGGCTTGTTTGGGATGATCTTTTTCAGACATGGAAGGGTTAAATTATGCATCTTCCCAGTCGCTGTAATTCTTACAATTGTTTTGAGTTTAAAAATATTAACCCCGTCTTTGTCCTAAGATCTGCACCAGTATTTGAATTTAAGACTCTCTTGTATGTTTACTGTGTTACGAGAACACAGGAAAAAACTCACACTATCTACTTTATCCCAACCAATGTGGTGCACTCTGGACTGAGTCCTGTATTTCCCAGAATTTAGTTGTTTCCAAATAAGTTGTTTTCAGCCAGACATCATCTGTGTCCTTTTCACAATCTGGGAATCAGCATTTACTCCCTGGTTAGTCAGCGTCATTGATGCCTCTGCATCCGACACTGGGCTTTCCTTGTGGGACACGGTTCCCTTCAATCCACTGAATGTCCCATCCCAGTCTCCAGGGACAGTAATTGAGTTTAGGCTACTTTTAAATAGCAGTGAGGACAGGGAACACAGATGGGTATTTCACTGATTAACACTCACCCTGGCCCAAGGCCTCAGTGTCACGCATTAGATTAGGACATTATGAAGAGAATGACAGAGTTTTGGCATTTATTCCTCTCAATAACATTCTTTCACATATTAAGTCTATCCCCCCTAGGTAGCTACTTTATCACGCAGAAGGTCTTAATCCACTGCGGACTCTGCTCTCACTTTGATGCTGCCTCTGTTTACAGGAGTAATGCAGCCTGTGTAAAACAGAGTGCTCAGGACAAGGACAACTGAATGCGGCTTTTAGATGGACAGTGATCTGCCGGAAAAACAAAAGCTCGTGCGCGCACACACACCAGACAGACACAAATCCACAGACATACATGCACACACAGACATCAGCAAGATGAGCTGCTTGGAATGACGTGGTGAGAATTGGGTCCTGAACAAGCAGACCTTTGGATCTCATCAAGAAGGCCCCACGTTACTGATCTCCTTGTTTGGCACTTTATCTTTTCTTCACCTTTGACCTTTCTTTCAGGCTCTCTTGAAGGCACAGTGAGCATAAGCCCTTGTGGTGTTCTTTTAGAAGTAGGATTGCCGCGGTCCCCTCGGGGGAGTTCAAGCAGCTGCTGGAATCGGTGACAAGGTTGGGCACAGATCTGGTATCCCGGCTGGGAAAGCGATTACGGGTCAGTCCCAGTGCTCGGAGACAATAGATTCAAGCAGTTCAGGATTTTTGGGATATCCGAAAAAGATTTCATGAAATTTGTAAAGATCTAACAGTGTATCGCAGATTTCATGTGGCCTAAGCAGCCCTCACTAAGTAGCCCGGCCTGGGGTAGCGAGTAAATGGCGTTTGTGCAGCTTGGCAATTTCTCCAGGTCGGCTTCTTCTGGAATAGCCTCATTCTGCGGCGTTCCGAGTTGCCTTGCGAAGCAGGTGGCTGCAGGTATTTGGTGCCTATCTTTAAGGGCACCCTAACTTTGCAGACTTCCTCTCCTTCCCAGCAAACACTCATGTGCTCAACCCAGTGGGCACAGTGACCAAGCATGCCCGCCAACCCCCCCGAGCCTGACAAGTCACGTGGCTTTATAGCTGAATCCTGTAGAAAAGCTCTATACCACACTATAAAAATATACCATAAACCACACATGATGAACATAGTAATGGTATTTTGGCAAGTTGTAAGGTTAGATACTATAGACAGTCTGACATGTATATATGTATGATGATAACATTTTTCCCATTTAAAAGAACTATATAATATTCCTGTTACCTTTTGATGTCTCATCTTTCAACATTATCTCAAGAGCAAATATTTTTTGGGATTTATCAAGACTTGAAAATAATTTTAAAAATAGTGATATTCTTGTTCTTACTGCACTTGCAAAGAAAGATATGAGTATGGGTCAAATTTGTAATCTTCTGAAATTTAAGATACCTGCCAAAATCTTCAGTTTTCTGAAGGCTGAGAATCTGGCATAGCCCTCATGGCCTTTGCCATTTTCTTCCTTCTTGACCTTGGAATCTGAATCTGCAGGGAAAGTATGTAGTGATTTCTGTATGTTGTACATAAGAGGAATGCAAAAGCAAAGCAGACTCCTTTCTAAAAGACACATTTGCCGTGCCCAGTGTGTGCCCTACCCACAGAATGCTGGAACGAAGGAGCAGAGCTGGTAGCCCTGACCAAGAGCCTCTGCTTCAGCTAGGCCCTTCCAATTAAGGAGTCCACAGCTACAGAGCCGCTGCTGGGGTTGGGGGGCTCAGTGGACCTGACTCAGGGAGAGTGGTGTCTCTTAGCCCTTCTGAGGTGGTGACATGTTTTGGAGTCATGCTGATGGCCCCTGCTCCTCCTAGAATGAAGCAGAATGCTGCTAACAGGTTTGTTTGCAGTAATTCACAAAAACGTTATTGAAAGCACAGCGTTGCTGGACAGAGCATGATGCTCATCACATAAACACAACCAAATTTTGGGCTTCCTCCCTGTCCAGAGATGCGTAGGGTACACAGAACAGCTAGGAAAGTAGAACAGACTTCATGTTTCCCAGGTTTCCATTACTGAAGACCTTTGCTGCTACTTTCTCCCTGTGGGCCCTGCAGTTTAAATGATGTTAGCTAAGGGCTAAGGCTTCCACTGAGGTTAACAAGTAAAGGCAAGCAAATCAGGAGAGGAGAGGTTGGAGACAGCCCTGGACACTTCTGTGCCCTCAACTTATCTTGTGGTCTTGGTCCATCACTACCTGAGTGTAACTGATTGCCACCTCCCCTGCCCCCCGTCAGGATCATCAAGTCAATGTGAAGGAGATTAAACACCAGGGCTGGAGCCAAAATGAGTTGTCCAAGTACAGTCAAGCTTTCGCAGAGAACAAGAAAAAAAGAGGGTAGTGATGACCCCTAACCAGTGGGATCCGCCAGAAGGAAAGTGTGTCTTTACATACGCCCTTGTCTCCTAATGAACAAATCTTCACACTAACAATCGTGACACCCAAAAGTATTGCTGGCAGCTGCCCCTCTCTGACGCTTTGACACGGCTTCCTTCAGAAAGATCACTTCTGTGATACTCATGGGTTTTACCTGTACCAGCAGAAGCGGGCGACATCCGTTAGAGAAGGAAGTTCGGCCCTATGTCTTTAGTCTCCAAGGCTTCCTTACAGCTTCTGGGAATTGGGTGTTGCCCATCTGAGGTCCAACTCTTAAACTATATGGAGTGGGTGCTGAAGCTGAATAAACAAAAACCAAACCAAACCGCTTTGTTGCATTCAAATGACTACCTGTGCGAGTGTTTTCAGGCCTGTTTTGTCTTGAATGGAAACTAGTTAAAATAAGATAAAAAAAATCTATATGAGAAATGAAACAGTTGGCTTGACTTGTTGAAGTTTTTTTTGGTTGTTTGTTGGTATTTTTTCTTTTTTTTTGGTAAGGTAATGATCTGCTTATCTCACTCTGGTGGATTTGGTCTCTCGAATTCTCTGACAGTCAAAGTTTAGCTCAAGTTTTACTCCCTCTGCTATTAACAGATGGCACGCAGATCTAAGCATAAGCCGGGCTCCCGGCCACAGGCAAGGGGTGAGGGCCGCTCCCCTGCGGACGCCCTCAAAAGGGCCTAAGCTGGAGCAGTCCACATGAAAAGGCCCAGAGCTGGTGTTAATTACACAGAAACCACACAGAAAGTGCTGGCTGTTACTGAGTTGAGAGGCTGAGCGCCTCTTCTTCCCCAGATAAAAGGCTTGCCATGAGAACGCTTTCCGGGGACAATGCCGTGGCCATTAGCATAATCTCTGCTGTATCCTCCCAAAGCCATCCAGGAGCGGCTTGCGACTTTCTCATTCCTTCGCCTCTAATGTCTGGATTTAAGGAATGGTATTGTTAAGAGTTGGCTTTGTCCGAGGAGCCTGACGGGTGTGTTTTTCCCGCCTTCATGTGATCATCCCTGTTGCTAGTCTCCGCTCTCTGGGTAGGCAGACAATGGAAGGAAAAATGAAGCCTCAGGTCACTGACCAAACCTCTCTGGGCCCACGTTATTCCTAATCCAGACTCTGGAGGGTCTCTCTCTCTCTTTTATTTTTTAAGGGTTGTATTCTCATCTATAGTCCCTGTTTGAATACAGGAAAGTTGTTATTTATTTATTTTTTATTTTTTAATACTATCCTGAAGAAAATGTAAAGTAAGGGACACTGAGCTTTGGAGGTTTTAGGTAGCTTTTAATATACAAATAAAAGTATAAATAAATAACATTTCAATTATGCAGTTTTTTTTCCCACTTTAATCAGACATTGAAGTGCTGTTCCTATATTTTATATCAAAATGTGGATTGTTGCTGACAATCCAGATGTCTACACCTAACGCCTTTGGTGTTGAGGGTTTTTTTTTTTTTTCCTTGAAAGGACTTCAGCCACTTGCACAATGCAGCTTAATGCGGTCCTCTTAGGGGCTGGTCCCATGGCTAATGCGCGGGCTTGTGGGCCACTTTGATCCTCCATGCCCTGTTTTAAGTCTTGCTAGCCCTGGTTAAGCTGGTGCTGTCACCCCGGGGATAACTTGAGGGTTCGGAAAGTCATGAGGCACGGTCCCCAAGATCAAAATATAGAATAGGTCTGGGGTCAGGGAACGCAACAGGGCCCGGAAGCTCATCGTTTTTACAGCTGGAGACGGTCTCTTATGTATTTAGAATTCGTCATTAGGATTCCAGCGAAGAAGTGCAGTATGGGATTGCTGCAGGGCAGGCTCTTTGAATCTTATTTCTGATTTTTTTTTTTTTTTTTAACCAACTACAACAACCCAGTTTCTGGCTGCTGACAGGAGACAAAGCAAGTACAAGGAACACATTAAAAAGCAGCTATGTCTATTGGTGGCCAAAGAAGGGCTAGGGTGGCAGAGTTTGGAGTTTGGGTAAAAGCTCCAGCGTTTCCTTTTCATACATCCCGTTTTGGAACCACTGGTGTCTTCCAGAGGCCTGGAGAGACTGCTTGAAAGGGTGTGGACAGAGACTGAAATGCCAGCATCAGGCATCAACACTTTCCTGACCTTCCCAAGTTTCTTCTCTGGCCAGCTGGGCTGGATCTGGTTCTGATCTGCTTGTGCCAGGTCATACGAAACTTGCCCCTGTTCCTCTTCCTCATCAGGCTTCCCAAAGCTTCGCCTTCTTGGTGCTAATGGCTTGAATGCATCTGATTAGCCTTCATCCATAGCTTCGGGCTGCAATCCGAACCAAGCTTAAGCTCAGAGGCAGCCAGGACCAGCTGGGCTTACTACATGCCGGACGTGCATGGCTTACACACAAGACAATAAAGCATAAATGTCAAGAAGCCCTCAAAGTATATCAAAGATGATTTAGGAGACTTTTACATGGAAGTTATAGTGTGATTTTCCCATTTGCCTGTGAGTTAGATTGTGATACCATGTTATTAATTGGAGCCAAATGCCAAACCACGTCACTCTGTCATGAGATTCAGTGTGGCCTGTGACAGAGGGAAAGGGCACTTGGTGCGGAACCTGACCCATTCAACCAGGCCTAGATCTGCCCCAGCAGCTGGGTGCCTGGCCTGTGACATCATCCTGTCTTGGTGGGGCTCCAGAGTTCTGGAAGAGGGTTGAATCTCTTCTCTTGACTGTTGGGTTTAGGGATGGAAACTTAATGGTAAAAAGCCATGCTGCTCCTTCCGGAACTATGCCGGTGAACATCTGTTGACAGGAAATACCTCCTGAACACTACCAGGACTTAGGGCAGATGTTACAAGAATTTGCAAGGCACGGTTCTGGTCCACAATGGGATCTCTAGTGGGAGGTGAGGACAGGAAGCCTTTCAGCTGAAACCACTACAATATGGAGGCGCTCAGGGACTCGGTGACACAAACCCCTGGTTCAGTCCCCAGCAATGCACACACAAGGCCCACCGGCACATACCTGTACTCTAAACACTCAGGAAAAGGAGCAGGTTCAGAGGCTCATGGGCATTCTTGGCTAAAGTCTGAGCCTAGCTTGTCTAGCTTGGGGCACATGAGACCTTGTCTCAAAAGCAAAACAGACTAAAACAAGCAAACAAACAAACATTAAGAAACTCTAGATTTCCTGGTAAGTATTGTTTGGGGACCTACTATGTGCATTGCACTCTACTGAGTGTTTTTTATAGTGTTGGTGAGTTACTGAGTATGACAAAATGCTTGGAAAGATAAGACATATATGTGAATTCTTCCACACAGTAATGTAAGACAATAAAACATAAATGCCAGGTGGCCAGGGTTCATTGCAATAGGCATGGTTTTTAAAGATGAGATTTGGGTGGTCTAAGTCTGAATGCCCTTTGAACTTTGCTTGTTCTCTCTCCCTGTGCTACCGAGCTCTTAAATGCGCTGTTCTGTTAAATATCCCCCTTATGCCACTAATATTGGTTCTTATTAATTTTATCGAATATTTGCTCACAGGCTAGGGGCTAAGTGGTAAGCAAGCAGGAGGGTTGGAAATCTTTCATGTGTATACCTCAGGTCACACTGGCTTACTTCTGCCTCTCCCCACACAAGCATGTGTGTTTTGAAGGAACACGTGAGTTACATCTTTTTCTTGCCAGCCTGGCCAAATGCCTCACTCACATTAGTTTAAACATCTTTTGGAATCCTATGTCTTCCTTGGTAAAGCATTTGTCTTGGGTTAGGAAAGAGCTTATGTTCTTCTCGCCCCCAAATTGGTCCCCATTGACAGCTCAAGGTATGAGTGTGGGATCCATCCTGATGTTTGCTCTGTGTTCCAGTCCCCAAGTTCTATGCTTAGTGACTGTGACCACAACACCAAGAGTCCAGCTTTCCTAGTGCCATCTGTAAAGTTCTTCCAAATATCCTTTGCTTTAGGCAGCTGGATGTTTCTGCAGCGGGCTGTGGAGTGCTTTCCGCACCTGGGAGCGTCCATTTCATTTCATTTGTATGTGAAGTTGATCCTGTTTCTACTTGTATGTGGGTTCTGAGGGTCAAACCCAGGTTGCTTGCTAGGCCTTCTCTCAAAGTACCAGTGTGTACTGAGCCATCTTGCTGGTCTAAGGAGCAATTTTTCAAATAATAAGATGAACATCTATAGACTGTGGTTGTATTAAGCTAATGGCAGATATGGCAGATGCTTCCTTCTGTAGCCTGGAGCTTTTGGTGTATGAGTCTGGAGCCTTTCCTGCTTCAAACAGAGCGTTAGCATCTGAACTCTTGATGACACTGTGATTTCTGCCCCACGGACAGAGGAAATGAGAAGTTGCTGGGCTACCCGAGGCATGGACAGTGCAGTGTCTTCTAGCATTGTTTTGGAAAGCTTTGCTGTGAGTGTTAGTCTTTCATTTCTTCCTTCAGGATGCTTGCAGGACCAAGCAAAGACACAGCGGTCCTCAGAGCGTGGGCTTAGGGTGCAACCTGCCTCAGGTCCTGTGTGCCCTTTGTCACTTAGCACAGCGGTGGTGCCAGCCTAGTACCAGAACTGCCCCCCCCCAACCTGCTCAGCTGCCTCCTGTCTGATGTGTGTTAAACGGGGATCATTTTGGCATCTGGGCTGGAATGAACCAGACCAGTCAAACCGGAATCTTGTTCTTAGTGATCCCATAGCTTCCGGTTTGGGCGAAAGATGCCAGGGTTGGGATGGGGAGAAATGCGTTATTACACCTATTACAATATTTCCAGAATGACGCAGCAGGAGGGGAAGCATTCAGGAGAGAGGCTGGACCGCAGAGGCAAACATCTGGGCGTGACTGTGAGAAGGGCGGGACAGGAGCTGAGTGATGTGGAGGCACGGTGCCTCTCTGGGGCTTCCGCTGTCTTTTCTTGTTTGTTTGTTTGCTTGGCATTTTTTTTTTCAGGACAGGGTTTCTCTGGCTGTCCTAGGATTCCCTCTGTAGACCAGGCTGGCCTCCGGCTCACAGGGATGCATCTGCCTCTGCCTCCCGTGTGTTGGAATCAAAGGTGTGTACTACCGCAGCCAGCTGAGTCTGGGTATCTTGACCTTGAGGACTCATCAGAACTCAACAGTCCAGGGCCTGTGCGGGCAGGTATCAGGGGAGGATATGGGCTGAGCAGACAAGGAGGCGGTCCAGGCCGTACCTTCTCTGAAATGTAAGAACTGTGACAGTTCCCGGAGGCTGCTCGCTCCCAGCTTTCACTGCTTCACAGTTGAAGACAGTACAATGAACTAAAGCAGTTTCACTGTGTGGATGGCAGGGTTCAGCAGAGGATGGGTTTGTGAGGGCTCTCTGCGGGTGTGTGCCACAGAGCACTGGGAAGTCTCTTGACTCTGAAACTCAGGTGCTGCGACATGAAGCAACAGTTCTGGAGTCTGGGGAGTTGAAGCTCTCTGTCCATGAGCATTCCTACAAGAGTGAAATCTCTCGCCTCACCTTCTCCAGCTGTGAAATGGAGGCATGGTGTGTCTACAGTGACGGACCATTGTGGGTAAGATGCGGCAGTGCGCTGGAACCTCCTGAAACGCTCATAATTAAATGTTTCTATTTGGAAGGCTGCTGTAATGAAACAAAATAAGTACTTTTTTTTAACAACATGGGGAGTTAAGTATTTAATCCAGTTGGGGCTGATATTAGTGCAGCGGGAGCTTGGGGAGGAGCTGGCATGGGTCACTGTGGCCACGGAATGTTTGTTCCTGTTGCTACATGCAATTGGTCGCCCGACTTCTTGAGGGTATCCATACCCCTGAACAAAGCGGCCTTCGTTAGCTCTGGCTGCCTTTGTTCTCTGGCAGTAGGTAAAGCCTCCATTAGTCTGGCACCCACCGAAAGCTGACATACCCATTTCTTTTACGTATTTGTTCAGACACAGAAGCAAGTGTATTTGGCAGGGTTTGAAGTCATGTTCAAAGATCTAAAAAAAAAAAAAAAAAAAAAAAAAACCTGAATGACTGAGGACACAGACTAGAATCCTAACCTTCAGTTTATGTGTGAAATCAAAAACATGCAAAGTTTGTGGGAGCTGGGTTCTATCTGATCATTCCCACATGAAAGTCTCAAAAGGAGGCCCAGGAACGGGAGTCTTGTCAGTCTGAATGTTAGTTAAACAAGTACATAAGATAAACAGTTCACACAGGTTACACAGCTGAATTCTCAATCAGCACGCACACCAGCCTACCACCCCATCACGCCTCAGAGCCTGCCGGGGCTCTTACTCCTCCTGCTTACGGCACAAGGGCGTTTTTGTTTTTGTGTGCGTGTGTGTGTGTGTCCAAATGCATGTATGTGTGTTTGTCTGTGTCTGTGTGTGTGAGCACATGTGTGTGGAAGCCAAGCGTTGGCGTTGGTGCTGGCATCTCTCTACTCCCCCTCTGCCTTCTTATGCAGGCGTGGTCTCTCAGTTGAACCCAGGGATTTCTGCCTGGCTAGGTTAGCTACCCAGGGATAGCTAGCTCCAGGGATCCCCTGTCTCTGCCCCTCAAGCGCCGGGATTACAGGAAGGCTGCTGTGCCCCACCCAGCATTGACAGCTCTGGGGAGCCAAATTCCAGCCCTCTTGCTTGTTTGGCAAACGTTTAGCATGCTGAATCGTCTCCCTGGCTCTGACCTCACTTTTCAGTCTGCAGCTTTATTATGTCCACACCCCTTTGCCTCTGAAGCGTCAGGCCTTGTGGCTCAGGCCCCCTTTAATATCACTTAACGAGGAGTCAGCGGCATGTGCCCAGCTCTGCTTGGTGCCCTTGGCAGAGTCTCTGCGGTGGCCTTCCTCCCTGAAGGCTGGATTTCAGGGGGCTTCTCATTTATTATCATGGTTCTTCCAGTGTCCTTCAGTCCATTTACTTTTAGACAGCAGCTCATCTGCTGGCCTCTAGGCAGTTGGGCATTGTGTCTAGGAGGTGAAAGCAAGGGTATGCTAGTCGGACAGTCTTGAATTTGAGTCTCTGTCGCTTGCCCTGTGCTCCCTCCTTGAGTCGGCCATTTTCTTTGTGTGGCAGAGAAAGCAGCTTAAGACCTACACTCATGGCCACGTGAGAGTCTACGGTACAGAAACACTGTAAAGCCAGGTTGCTCCTCAGAATCAGTGCTCAGTGACTGGCATCACTCCACCTCACAGGACACACAGGCAGTCTACCCCAGCGCTTTTCTCAGCCTGTCTGAGCGCCTTGCATTTTCTCTGCTAGAAATGCACTCCTTGGGAAAGATCTCATACTGGCTTCCAGGCACCCTCTTCCCTGCCTCCGGCCTCCTCACCCCGGTTCCCCAGTGTAGGGCATCCCTTTCCGTTGCTGAGAGCATTCCGCTTGATGGACAGGTCACACTTACTTTATCTGGTCCCCTCCAATGGTCTTTTATTTATTTATTTTTTATTTTTAGGCTTTCCATGTTGTAAGTAATATATGCATGTTCATATAAGGACCTCTGTGTAGCCAGTTATGTTGACTTTTCCCAGGTAGGTGCTTAGCCAAGAGAGTTGTTGAGGGCTCTGGAAACAACCAGTGCTGAATGTGTTCCAGAATAGGCACAACTGTCTACCCAGGTCCTGGCAGCTCATCACCCTTGTTAACGTTGGAGAGAGGATACTTCATGGCTAGAGCTTCTTTTTTGAGACAGGGTTTCTCTGTGTAGTCCCGGCCGTCCTGGAACTCGCTCTGTAGACCAGGCTGGCCTCGATCTCACAGCCTCTATCTCTGGAGTGCTGGGATTAAAGGTGTGCACCACATCCCAAAGTGACTACAGCCATTTAGGGAATGCACAGTGACAGCCTAGGGATGACAGAGTTCCTAGACTGAGCAATTACACGCGTTTTAGTTTGTCTGACAACGTGCCACGCCAGGATCTTTTCGCGTCCACGTTACCTTCATGTATCTTCTTTAGTAAATTGCTCATTCAGCTCTTTTATCCTCCAAAACTTTTTGTCTTCTTATTGACTCATTAAAGTTCTTTATGTATTCTGTGTGAAAGTCTTTTATGGTCAGTCTGTAGCTTGACTTCTCATTTTATTAATAGTATTTTGGAGAACAAAAGATTTCATTTTTTTTTTCCTGAGTGGATTTTTGCTTTTGATGTTATATTTATGAAAGCTTTGCCTGCTGCATAGTTTGCAAAGATTTACTCCTCTCTGTTCCTTATGAAGTTTTAATTTCACATCTAATACGTAGACAGGGGAGCCACTTAAATTTAGGGTTGTGTATGTGTGTGTGGGGGGGGTAAAAATCTAGGTTTCCTGTTGCTGTTCCTACCTTTCCCCCTCTTTCTTTTTCCCTCCCAAAATATCAGAGGGGGCTGGAGTGACAGTACAGTGGGTAAGAGCACTGGCCCCTCTTCCAGGGGACTTGGGTTTGATGCTCAGCACCCACATGGCAGTTCTCAACCATCAGTAATGGTCACGGGGGTCCAGCACCCTCTTCTGGCCTCCCTGGGCAACAGACAAGGACGTGGTGTACAGATACATATGCAGAGAAGAGGATCATTACATAAAAATAAATGAACATAATTAAAAACAGCCGAAGCTTTTAAATCACATGATGGCTGGTTGTCCCAGCACTGTTGTGTGAGCCCTGTCTTTGACTCACTGACTTTCCTTGTTGCTCTCAGACTGGAGTCTATTTCTAAACTCTAGTCTTTGTTACCAGGGTGTACAGCTGTGGTGGCCAGCCTGGTGGCTGTGGTGGCCAGCCTGGCGGCTGCAGCTTCACAGTGTCTGATAGCAGGTGATTTGTTTTCCAGGCCTCTGGTCTTGGTTCTTGTGTGTCTGTCTAAATTAAGACAAACAATTTTTATAAAGTTTTGATGGAGTTTTGATTGGGATTATGTTGACTCATAGATTAGTTTGGAAAGATTAATTTAGAAAGATTAATTTGGAAAGAAAATTAATTTGGAAAGAAGAATTGCCATCTTAGAAACATCAAACTTTCCAATGCATAGAAAAATGTTTCTAAATGACAATAAATTCTAAGTAGTTTCTTAATTCTAATAAAATTTTTTTTAGAAGTGTTTTAGAAGTTTTAGATTTTAGAAGTACTAATGTTCCTCAGTGGACTTTTTCCTTTCTTTCTTTCCTCCTCCTTCTCCCCTCTCTTTGTCCTAACCATTCTCTCCCCTTCCCTCTCACTCCCTTCTCCTCCAAACCACCCCAGCCCTGTTCTCTTTTTCCCCTCCTCCTTTCTCCTCTTTTTCATCATTCTTTTCCCCCTTCCCCTTCCCTCTTCCCTTCCTTCACCTTTTCTTCTTTCTCCTCCCCTCCCCTTCTTCCTGCCCCTTCCTTCTTCTCCCTCTCTTCTCCCCTTTCCCTTTCTCCCCTTCTTTCTATCTCTCCTTCCCCCAATTCCTTTTCCTCCTCCCCCAACTCCATCCCTACTGAGATTATAACATACTTCACCACATTGAACTTGGAATTGTCATATTTTTAAATTGCTATTAATTAGAATTTTTGGCATACTATTCATGTATCCTGTGATCTTATACACCTTACCTTGTTAGTTCCAGTAGAGTATAAAAAATATTTTACAGGATTTTTAAAAAATTATCATTAAACCACTGTGAAAAAGGAGAGTTTTAATTTTTCATTTCATTGGGATCTGTAATTTCTTTTTCTTGCCCATTTGTACTAGCTACAACATCCAGTATGATATAAGACAGAAGTGATACAAATAGACATTTTTGCCTGCTTCTCGGTCTTAGCAGCCAGCCTTTCACAACCACAGGGGATCATTGTTTACTGACACAAACCCTTCTTCCATCATTTCTAATTTATTGGAAGTTTTTTTCTTTCTTTGTTTGTTTAATCATGAATGAATGTTGAGTTTTGTCAAATGCATTTTTGTTGTTACTTCAAGTACGGGAACATGCTTGTCTTTAGTTTTATTAATGTAGTATCCCATTAGTCGGTCTTTGGACTATAAGCTGGCCATTCCTTAGTAATGTCTATGTCACCATGTCGTCTTTTTCTGTGATGTCATTCTGGTTTATAGCGACAATGCCAGTTTAATGAGACAAACAGAAAAATCACTCCCCTGTTTTCTGAAAGAATTTAAAGGATAGTTTATAGACTTTTCTGTGGAAGATTTAAAAATTATCCACTCATTTTTTTTAGATGCTATCTATCTCATCATCTTATCATCTGAATTCTGAATTCATTTCTGTATTTGTCATATCTGCGCAGATTTGTCCTTTTCATCCTGGCTTTGTTATCTATCTTTAGCGTTATTTTCATGGATGGTCTAGCTACATGAAGGTTTATTAATTTTCTTGATTTTTTAAAAATAAGTGAACAATACTGGTTTCATTGATCATCTCTTCTCTTTTTTATTCTATTTAATTTCTGTGTGGTTTCATTTGCTTTTTAGCAGTATTCCTTTTCAGTCTTAAAATCTTCCTTTAGCATTTGTGCCAAGGTGTGTTGGAAATGAATCCTCTTAAAGCATGTTTACCTGGGAATGTATTTAACTTGCCATTATTTTGAAGGACAGTTTTGTTGCATACAGAATGATGAATTGGGAGTTTTCCTTCTCTTTTGGGGAATTTGAGTATGTTATTCTAATGCTTCTTGGTCCACATTGTTTCACTAATGAGAAGTGTGTTATTCTGATGCTTTGAATACACTATTTCCCCCTAGTATTTCCAAGGTCTTCTGATTGTCTGTGACCAGCAGCAGCTTGAATATGTTGTCTACAGGCCTGTGTCTCTTAGCAGTTTCCTCTCAGGAACTTGTGGAGATTCTTAAATATGTTAATCAATGTTTTCCTCAAATTGGAGACTTTTTTTTTTTTTTTTTGATGTCTTCAAGCTCATAGTCCTTCAGTTTCCTCTTCCTCTAGACTCACATGTTGTTCAGTAAGGCTGACATGCGGAGGACATGTAGCCGTCTGCCCACTGTCCCTCGAGGCTTCTCAGCGGACAGAGTTCTCTGGATTAGATAATTTCTGTGCTGTCTTTGAATTTCCTTTTCCTGATGTCATCTCAGATCTGCTGCTGAGCCTATGCAGTGCATTCTTTTCTTCAGTTGTGTTTGTCAAATGAGAATTTTGTGATTCATATATACATATGAATATGTATCAAGTATATATATGTGCTTCTCCTGTCATTCTGTATTTGTTGAGTCATTATTATGCTTCATTACATTCCTTGGCTTCTTTTCATTCTTTGATTATGTTTACTATGTTTTAAGGTCTCTATCAAAGACCTTACTTTTTCTATTTGCTATTTACTAATTAATAATTAACTGTAGCCTTCTTGCTCTTCTGTCCTAAATATAAATTAGAGGACTTTTAGAGGATTTTTTTTGTTAACATTGTCATTTTCCAAGCATCTTTTTATTTAGGCATTTAACATTTTAGTTCCATGCGTGTTCACTGAACAGACCTTGTTGGGAACCAACCCAGGGCCTTGTAATGCTAGGCAAGCACTGTACCACTGAGCTAAGTTCCCAAGCAGTAGATCTATGCTCACATTCAGCTCCAAGTGACCTTTACCCCAATCTGTAAAAAAGAAAAAAAAAGGCTGGTTCACTGATGAGCACTGTACGTAGCTACATCAGTGAATCAGTGATCTGTATGGACCCACAAGGACTCTTATGTTGCAAGGGACATGGAACCCAACTTTTCATGTCTTAATTCTGTTTAATTGTGTTAACTCCCATTTTTGGCCCGATCTCTGTTGCCAGGGAACTGGGATATGGCCAGTGTAGCAGGTGGGAGCCCAGATTCACTGACCTATGACTAAGGGAAGGGATGAATTCCACAGTTTGAAACAAGGATACTTTGGGTCTGAGAAAGATGAAATGGAAGCTAAGAAGAAGCCAGGGTAGCTTCTTTCATTTTTCCCCTCCTCTCACTTCCCTCTCCCCCCGCCCCCTGAGATAAGGGGTTCACTTTGGCAATCTTATGTTTTCTTATTTATAGTCTTCAGGTTATTTCTTCTTGACACCCTAATGTGGAATCATGTTGGTTTCTTTCAAGACTCACATCTTTCAAAATATGGACAGTATTTGTGCTTTTGTCAAGCTGTTCTTTTTCTTCTTTTCTTTCTGTCATGACCTATACAGTTTATCACCCTGTTCTTTGGGGTCACAGTTCTACTTAGATGAGTTATTTAGCTTGTGGCCGCCTCTGTGCTTGGGGAAGTTGTTCGTAAGCTGAAAGTTCACAGAATCATTGTTCCATTGAGAGACTCTCCCGGGATGTCCTTGCAGGCATGGCTGATTTCCTTACCTCTCTGCCTGTCTGATCCTCACGATAACAGCGCCCGCCCCCTTTTTGTCTGGCATGTAGTTGACTGTGCTTTCCAAGATGAGAGCACTGTTGAACTCGGTCTTCACATCGGTCAGGTGCAAGGCCACATTCACAGACCCTGGCTCTCCCTGTGCATAGGACAGCGCCTGTGCACAGAACTCTCCGCAACCGCAGTGAGTGGTGAAGGCAGGAGTTGGCTTTTGGTCTGTCGATTCAAACAGGAGGAGTGCTTGGAGATGAGATCCTAGGTTTACTCAGGAAGTAGCAGAAGAGAAACAGAGAAACAGAGACACCGGCTGAGCAGCAGAAATAGACATGTGTCAATGGTTACAAATGGCACAGAAGTAGGGCACAAGATATGAATAGATGGATGCCAGTTAACCTGAGAAATTAGCTACAGGATCTTGCCATTTAGTGCAGGCTGTTCAATCAGTAAGTGTTTATTAAGAGTTTCATTATAGCCACTATTGATTGAATTCTTACTTTGTGCCCTATACTCTGTGATTTATTTAATCCCCTCAGTAACTTTTTTACTTCCATTATACAGAGGGAAAATGAAAGCTTAGCGATCTTAGAGAAATAAAGCTTGAAATTTCACAGCTTGTGACCTAGGTCAAGCACACCTAATTTCAGGACACGTGGCTCTAGTGCCTGCATTATGCCATATTCCAGGCTTTGGGCTGCAGTGATGAACACAGATGACACAGCCATCATCCTCAGGTGCATAGGGTTTCTAGGTTCATTGCTACTTTGTGTTATTCACTTCTATTTTGTTAATATTTATACGCAGTGGACACAGTAATTGTATTGATTTACAGGACACAGTAAGATATTTTGATAAACAGGTGAAAACACAAGGATTTGGTAGGGGTAGCTACACTAGCGACATAATTTCTTTGTGTGTGGAACACGCGAAACCATGCCTACCGCTTGGACATACAAGCTGCCACAGCTGTCTACTGTTCTAGAGAGCTTGAGGAGATTTTCCTTCCATCAAGCTGTGTCCTTGCATCTTCTGACACCTTCCTGCTCCTTTCTCTCTCACACTCTCCCTAGGCTGGCGTAACCACGTCTCACTTCCTACTTCCTCGAGTCCACCTCATTTAAAACGCCATTGGAAATTTCCAGGGTTGCAGCGGCTGCGGTGAAGGATGGCTGTAATCCCAGCACTTGGAAAGTAAGGCAGGAGAGTCAGGAGTTCAAGGCCGGCCTGAGCTGTGAGAGGGACTTACAGACTCACCATGTGAGTCAGTTTGGCGGGCTTAGCAGAAGCATGGCGAAGTTTATCCGGTGCTTTTGCTCATGGAAGCAGGGGCTGGGTGTGCCCCCTGAGTAAAGGTACCATTAGAAGACTTCTTCCAAATTCAGACTGACAGTGCTAAGCGCCGGTAGCTGCCGGTGCTTGTTCATGCCTGAAACACTTAGCTGGTTGGGGAGGGACATTCCCAACTCTCCGTTTACCAGTTGAGCTGCAGTGAAACAGCATTCTGTATTTTAACCTGCAGTGCCTTTGATATGAGAGTTATAAACACGCCTTTCACTGCTATAATTTTGATTTATGGCAAAAGTATGTTTTCTGAAAATCTTTTCAATTGTTATATGAATGAAAATCGTGTTTTCTTCCAACTTCGACTAACTGAAAGCAGAAAAGGGAGCGGTGGTTCTTTGAAAGGATCCTGTCACTAGCCTACGTCATGGGGACTGGTGTTCAGCTGGGGCTGTGAAGAGAAGGGTTGGGCAGAGCCGGACACAGTTGAGCTGCCTGAAGCTCCATGGAAAGGAGCTCCCTCTCTCTTTGCCTCTGCGGGACCTGCGGTAGCTCCTGACCTGTAATTGATGGAATGCTTCATAGTGAACAGTAAGCCCAGGCACGAGCCTTTGAAGCTTCAGAACAAAGAGCAGCAGCAGGAGAGCGTGGCCAGAGAGGGATGACCAAAGGGCATGAGCACGGGTCCATCTCTGCCTCTCACAGACATGTTGGTATGACAGCTTCACTGGCTAGTGAGCGGGGACCCAGCTGCTTGCGCCCCACGTGGTTCCGCAGGGACCAGCCTTTAGTGTCCCCCAATGATGCTGCAACAGCGCTCAGCGGGGCTCACTTGTAGCTCACTTGTGCTCTGCTCTCCCTTTGAACAGAAAACCTTGCTGCATTCTTCCACCGCCAACATCAGAACACATTCAATTATGTGAAAGCTCAGAGGGGAAAAAAGTATATTCCAAGACCTGTTTCCTGGGATTTGAAATGGTCCTTTCTCCCATAGTGTCTGCCAGTACTCACCCTATTCTTAGGGCAGCTGTTTTCTTAACTTCCACCCTCTGATAATCCTGAGTGTTCAGGAAGGGTGGGAATAGCCCATTCGCTATAGTGTGTAGGGCACTGTGATCCCACTTAGGGGAGGGGCGGGTCATGTGATTTTTAGGCTGAAGTAGTTGACAAAGGCTGCTGCTGCCATTGATGGGGAGGAGGAGAGGCTAGAGGAGGGGGAGAAGGAGAAGGAAGAGGAGAGGGAGAAGGAGAAAGAAGAGGAGGGGGAGGAAAAGGAGGAGACTTGGAATGGGCTCTAACTGATCTCAGACTGTGGTTCTAGCCTCACATTTTCCTCTATTATTCTGTCTGCTTGGGACTCTCTTATAGCTCAGCTATTGATCGCTTTTCCATAGGTGTCACCTGTTCTTGGGAAAATCCTGAGGTTGTGGTTGCGTGGGCCAGTGATTTTTGAAGTTCTTGTTAGCTCTTTGAGACACATAAGGCAGAAATGTTCCTCTGCATTTTCCATGGACGTAGGGGGCTTGATAAGCAGGCCTTCCTCTGACGAGCTTACCACAGAGCCTGGCCTCCTCCCCGCCCTTCCTCAGAGAGCTCCCAGCTTCTGGTATACTTCTGGATACTGCTTTCTGTTGGGGGTACAGGAGAATGTAGGTGAAACTGTAAATCATGCGTCTCTGCCAAGTGTAGTGTGTTAACACAGTGTGTTAATATCTTACCTCCAAGAAGTATGTCAAGCCTTTAAATACAGAACAACTCAATACCAATCAACTCAAAATCAGTTAGTTTTAACAGTCTGCTTGCTATCACAACTTCACCGGCCAGGTGGACACGAAGGATCTAGTTTCCCACCACACAGTAAGGCATTTTCCAAACCTCAACTCTCAAATGATAGGTGTAACTCAACAAAAATGTGGGCTACTATGCAACTAGTCTGCCGTGCATTCGGGTCTTGACGCAAGCAGAGGGGCTGAGGGGGAAGGAGCAGTGTCTTGCCGTCAGTGTGTCCTCCGATTGCGTTGCCTACCTTGAGAAAACGGAGACTGGCCTGAGAGAGGCACAGCATGGGGCATGCACACGAAGGGCGTGTTTGCTTCTGACCCTGTAGATTAGATTCTTCATTTTCTTCTAGTTACTCAGAGCTGTACAAATGAGCTTGGTGTTCCTCAAGGATAGCATGTTGTCACTTGAAACATTCCAAAGGAAGATATTGAAGACTGCTTAAAATTAGGTTGGTTGCTGTGGCAACCGAGCCCCGCTCCTGCGGATGGTCTGAGTGACTGCAGCTCAGGCAGGTGAGCAGGGAGAAGGAAAGGTAATTGGTCCCTAAACTTTGCCCAAGAACTTGGCTTTGGATAATGGGACCACCAGCACAAAGCAGTCTTTAAAGACATGGCAATGAATGTTAGAGATCAATCATTTTAACATCTGAACTCACACCGAAGACACTTTCTTTCATGTTTTTTATAAGGAAGAAATTTAATTGGTATTCAGCCTAAAGGCAAAGTAACCATGAGTACTTGCTTACTGGGTACCAAGTGAAATGGGCACGAGGTGGAGGGCATAGGAGTTTGGCCATAACAAAAATTCCATCTAGAATTAGAATTCTTTATTCATGCTGGCTAACGATTTGCTTGAACAAAGAACACCGGACAATGACTGAGCTGCAAGCAATGGTGATATTGACCATGAGACGCCAAACTGCAACAACGGCTGGCATGAGGACAGCTGGCTAGCAGACAAAAGGAGGGACATATTTTTACATATATCCTTTTGTTGAAAACATTTTATACAAGATATTCTGATCACAGCTACCCCTCCTCTGACCCCCCTCAGATCCTCCCCACCTCAAATTCTCATTAAAATACTTGCAAACCAAATGCAAAAACCCATCAAAAAGATCATCCACCATGGTCAAGTAGGCCTTATCCCAGAGATGCTGGGATGGTTCAACATGTGTGATTCAGTTCCGTGATCTGCCTTATAAACAGGATGAAAGACAAAGACCACGTGATCGTCAGACATAGAAAAGGCCTTGGACAAACATCCAACACCCCCTTCAAGATAGAAGTCCTGGAGAGATTAGGGATACAAAGAACACATCTCAGCATAGTAAAGACAGCAAGCCCATAGCCAACATCACTCTAAACTCACAACAAGCTCTCTCCGTGTCTGCATATCTGGAGATACCCAGAGTTCTGGCTCCTTCTGAAGAGTTTGTGTAGGAGTGCAGTGTTGAGGCAACGACGCTCGAGTTAATATCTGAAAGCAAAGCGGAAACCAAAGGAAAGGAAAGCAAAGGAAAGCAAGCCAGCGGGGTAGGGACTGGATTCTAGGGAGAAGCAGCTTCCGACGGTGGGGTGAGCTCCACAGGCCGGGGATGGCAGAGGGCAGGGCTGGGGAACTGCAACTGGACAGAAGGCGCATGCGTCCAGGCTGGGGAGAAGGCTCAAGCGAGAGTTTGTCAAAGGTTGCAGTGTTTCAAAGCAGTGGGGGTGGCACTTGGAAGGACGCCAGGCCACAGAGAAATGGATATCTGTATTGTAAGATTGTCTGTATTGTAAGATAGCATATCTCACCATGCTGCAGAGAGCGCATGGTGCTGGGAGGGGACAGGTGAGTTAATTCTGATGCTGCTGCAGACATGCAGTGAGAGACAGGTCTCGGGCAGATGCCACAGAAATGGCCAGAAGGGGTTGCAGTGAGAGGACAGACTGTGGGAGAGTGGGAGACGGTGGAAGACGCTGGTGTTGACCAGAGCCTCCGGTGGGTGGGTGGCAGTGGCAGGTCTGGGATCAGGAACTGCAAGAGGGCTTTGGAGGAGAGGTCACAGAGATCATCAGCGGGGAGAGACGTCAGCTGTGAACTATGTAGCGTGCTCTGCCCTCCAGGCAGAGATGACACACTGCCAGGACTCACAGGCAACAACTGAAGCGATGGGTCCATAAGGCGAATGAGAAAAGTAGACCCAGAAAGGCATTCAGGGTGAACCCCTGGAGCACCCCAGCATGTCATGGGTTTTGAGTGAGGACAGCCCTGAGAGAGGAAGAGAAGGGGTAGGGAGATGGTGTTTGAGAAGGAGGGTGGCAGAGGAGATGGTGCAGATAGCACTGTCCCAGCATATCATGGAGTCACGGCTGTCCTGAGCGCTAGGCCAACACAGTGCTGAGGCCTTCTCGCCGTCCACCCTCCTCAACCAGTTCAGTCTGTGATCTTAGGAAGTGATGAGCAACACTTACCTGAGGAAAAATGTCTGTAATTCTGCTATACATTCTTAAAGCAAGCAATAACAGCATCATTGTACCTAGAAAAATCTGTTTTTAATATATGTTGTGAGAAGTATGTGTGATTGGGAGAGGAGGTTAAAATTTGTGGAGAAACGAGCTTTTTATTGTTTAAAAAAAAAGTGTAAGCTGGAAAACTTCTATTATTTCTACAGAGTGGATGAATATGAGCAGCGGCTTTTACGTAAAGAATTCAACTACCCAGTAGGACATTTTAGATACAAACATGTATATTACAACTAATGCGGTGTGTGTGTGTGTGTGTGTGTGTGTGTGTGTGTGTGTGTGTGTGT
>NW_026591643.1:414619-460001 GCF_907164565.1 Psammomys obesus | reverse complement strand
GTGTGTGTGTGTGTGTGTGTGTGTGTGTGTGTGTGTGTGTGTGTGTTAAAGCCATGTCCCAAAGAGATGGAAGAGATCTCTGGGAGACTCTGCCACATGTCTCCTTGGCCTGCTGTGCTGCCGTATGACATCTGTATGCATACACTATGCATTTCCTTTGTCAGACAAAACTTTTGTCTTCTACAGAAACATCCACGGAGTGAGCGCCGCTCCTGTCTGTCCACCTCAGTGTGTAATTTTTACAGCTCTTTCTCAGCTGTTAATATATTTCTGTGGAATATGTGTAAATAGACATGAGCAAACTGTCCAAAAGTTATTCGGCTAGCCGGTGAACCATGTAATCTGTTGGTTCAGGGACAGCAGATAATAGAGTGAGATATTTGCTTTGCCCTACACTCCGAGTAGCATCTAGACGCCAAAAGCCAATTTGTGTTCTGTTGGGGCATGTCTTATCTCACTATATTATCACATCCGGGAGAGGAGATTTGGATAATGACTGTCTGATTTAGAAAAATAGACCCTGTTTAGGGAATGGAATATTGGCAAGGTGGGAATTTTGAGCTGGAATTTGGTTCTGCCCTTGGTTAATTTCACACTCGGCATTTCATCACTGTTTCCTGTCTTTTAACAGCGTAAGTTAGAAATAACCTTGTTAATTAGCATCTATTTTTAGGTTGATGACATGACACAGCCGAGACAGAGTGAGAACATCCCAGAGCCACGAGCACACAAGCAACACGCTGTCCTGTAAAGGGAAGGCAGGCGAGGTGCCCGGAGACATGGCAGCCAAGGTAGGAAGGCGTCGCTCCCTGCTCACCTCGTAGGCCTCACCTGGGATGACCAGCCAGGGAACGAGATGAGACGCTTCCGTGGGCCCCTTGTTACCCTGACAATGACTAGTTGTCATGATCCACATTCGCATTTGCATCTTTGCCTCTAACTCCTTCTTTTATGGTAGATATTCAGAAATGCTGACTTTTCCATGTGTGGGCCTCTTCTCTGTGGCTTTGGTAATGCTGGTTTCCCTCGTTCTCAAGTCCCAGTCCTGCCTGGCTCACGTTCGTTCTCGTTAGGGGGGTTTTACTGACCTCTCCTGGCCGGAAGCACCGCATCTGCATCTTGTATGGCAGTCAGCACCTACTCTGTTTGGATGACTTACACGCGTGCCTTCCTTTCCTTCTGGTCTGACAGCTCCCGTTTCCTGGATTGATGGGAAGGTTAGCCACGTCAGTGAAAACGGGGGTAAGGATAGATTCTGGAAAAGCATGGAGCGTACCCCGGGGCTAGCAGCTGCTGCTGAGTGCAGGGCTGCGCATCCTCTGTCCCTCCCCCTCAGAAGGTAGCTGTGCTACCCCATGTACTAACACTTGGGTGTGGGGGCCCCCTGAGTGTGGCTGGTGAAGCGGAGGTGGAGTGGGACCCGTCAGGCTGGGTGAGCTTGAGCAGGAGGAAGGCTGGAGGGACAGAGCTCACTCTGCCTCCTGCTTGCCTTTCTCCTCTCTCCATTGCTGTTACATCAGCATGAGACAAGTGAGCACCGGCTTGGCTTGGATGCAGTGGCTTTGCCGTCCGCAGCAGGTTGAACAAATACCTTACCTTCGCTCTGGACATGTGTGTGTGTATGTGTGTGTCTATATTACATGTTTGCATTTGTATCACATATGTGTATGTGTGTGCCTGTATCACATGTGTATATGTATATCTGTGTTACATGTATGCATTGTGTGTCTGTATCACATGTGTGTAAAGGAATTTTAATTCAGAACGTGGCTGCTCTGCAAGAGATCACATCCAAAGACCTTCCAGGTCTGTGTGATCCAGCTGGAATACAAACAAGCCTTTAATCCAGGAGACAGAAGCAAGCAGATCTGAGTTCAAGGCCAGCCTGGTATAAAGCAAGTTTCAGGTAAAGAAAAGCTTAGGTCCAGGTGTGGACCTAACACATACCTTTAATCCAGGTGTGGACCTACACACCTTTAATCCCAAACAAGGAAGGTAAAGTTAGTTTGTAGAAGGAAGCAGCCATGTTTGAAAGTGCTGTTTAATTGAGTGGCAGAAACAGTGACGGATCAGAGGAGATTTGACAGAATAGGATACGCCCGAACTCAAGAGAAGAGAAAGGAAAGGGAAGCTACTTAAGGGGCAGCTTTACCAGGACGGTAATAGTCAGGTTGCAGAGAGAGAACTCAGGTGAAGATTGGATGAGCCAGAGAATGAGAAGGAGCCAGGAGATTAGAGAAGATTGCTGGAGTTGGTTCAAGGCCAAGCGGAGCAATTCGAGGCCAAGAAAGAAGCCAGATGGAATTGGTCAGCTGGGAGAGGAGTTGGAGCCAGAACAGCTGAGTTGAACCAGCCAGCCCAGAGCTCAGTAAGAACAAGAAAGGGTGAGCTTATTAGACTGAGTCTCAGAGGCCGAAAATGTTCGAGGCCTAGGTTAGATGCCAGAAGCTTCCAGAACGAGGCCTAGGTTAGCAGACGGAGGCAGTAAGCCTCCCAGACAACAATTAAAACAGGCAAATAAAAGTTTCTTTTACACATGTATGCATGTATGTGTCTGTATCACATATGTGTATGTGTGTATATGTATCACATGCATGTATATGTGTGCCTATAGTATATGTATGTATGTCTGTATTACATGTGTATATATGTATGTCTCTATCACATGTATATATGTATGTATGTGTGTGTGTGTGTATGTATTAAGAAAAGACCTATTACAGTTCTTGACATATATGAACACTCAAAACTCAGTGGAGAGACTGGAGAGGAGATTTAGTGGTTAAGAGCCCTGGCTGCTCTTCCAGAAGACCAGGGTTCAGTTCCCAGCACCCACCTGGTGGTTCACAACTGTCTGTAACCCCAGTTCCAGGGCATTTAGAGCCCTCTTCTGGCCTCTATAGGAACCAGGTATGCACATGGTACACAGACACACAAGCAGGCAAAACACTCAAACACATAAAAATAATTTTAAAAATTCAGCTGATGTCATGGCTTCTCCGAGAACTCGCTATTTGATAGATCACTTGCAGCCTGTCCAGCAGCTGTCCACTGACATGGTGTCACCAGCCTTACTAGCAGAGGTGGCTCATTGGTGGGCTGCAGCTTCTCAAATTTATAAAAACGTTCTAGATATGAGCTGCTGCAGAAACCTGTCTGCTTGGCTGGAGGGGAGAGCATTTACCTTGTTCTTCTCCGTGGATCTGGAGTCTAGCACCCACATAAAACAGTCCGCTGTGGACCCCTCCGGGGCTAGGAAGGAAAATCAGGAAACTCTCCAGGGCTGTCAGCCTAGCTCCAGGTTCAGAGGGAGACCCTGTCCCCGAGGAGCAAGACAGGAAGTAAGAGGAGAGGCTTCTGGCCTCCATGGTCACATGGTATACACACACACACACACACACACACACACACGTGCACTCGTGGAAACAAACATCTGTTGGGGATGGCTCACAAAGCTGTAGTTCCTACAACCATGTACAGGATCTTGAGGGCTCCTTCATGGGAGGATGGGGGAGACCTGAATCAAGATGTGGGAAAATGGTGGGGCTTCAATAGACTGGAGAGTCTGGGAAGCAGATATGGGAGCAGAGAAAGAGTGGAAGTGACCTCGGCTTAACTCTCAAGGCAGTGAAGACCCTGTTTCCCAAACTGTGGATTATTTAATAAACAACAGACGTCCCCAGTCTTGTTCAAACACCTACTGAAATGAGATAGAGTTCTCGGTGATTCCTAAAGAAAAGTAAATATTCTGTCATCAAGACCTGTTTCTGAGTCTCACAACTATGGAATTTTCTGTGGCAAAGGCTGTTAACCTGCAGACGTCTTTGCCTTCCTTCTAGTCTTTCCCTGTATTTCCCACTGTGCTGTTGGATGAGCTTTTGCTGGGCTTTCCATGGCTTAGGCCCCACGTTAACCAACGGCTTGCTCCGAAGCTTCACAGACCTTGTCCATTCAACCTCTGCGCTGGGAGTGAGGGAGGGGCAGCAGCTTTGTCTGGGCGGAACGAGGAGGAAGCAGAGGGCAGAGGTTAACTGAGCTGTGTAGGATCACATGAGGGGTCACTGGTGGAGGGTGAACAGGACCTGGCTTCCGGGCTCTCCACCCGAGACTCATCTGCTCTCCATGACAGGCAACTCTGAGTGGCAGAGGAAGAAGGAAGTCAAGTCTCAGCCTTCTGATGGGAAAATTAAGAAGAAACTCATCGCCATTAAATGTCGCATAGCAGCTTGCCTTCTGTTGTTTCTGTTTTTATAGAATGGGGTCTCCAAGTTCCCCACACACGAAGCAATATGGAGGGTGGGGCCTGTGGCTGATGGAGAGGATGAGTCAGAGCCAGGACTGCCTTGCCTTTGCTACCCCACTACCCCTCTGGGTCCTAGCTTATGACCTGGTCCTCTTTCCACCTCGTCCTGGCACTTTTGCTGTTTTTTCCTGACTCTTCATAACACCCTAGCAACTTTCTGAGGGAAACTGCCAAGTTTCAGGGTTGGCCCCAGATGGGCTGTTGCTTGGTGTCCCTTACCCTTGTTGCACAGCCTTTACCTGCAAGCTTTGGGACTGCCTCCGCACCCACTTCCTCCCCCCACCCTGCCAGCATCCATGCCACCGAAACCCCACCCCCGCCCCAAGTCATTCTTGGGACCCAGTCTTCACTTCAAGTCTCCCCAGCATGGTGAGTTTCCCAAGAAGTGGCAAAAGTCTGAAAAAGCAGTTTCAAAAGAACAGCACCATGAGCTGGGGCTGTCATCCGGGGCTGTCCCACTCTACAGTCCAGTTCCTTGTATTTCTGTCCTGACCCTGCATTTTCTTCAAATCTTGACCCTACAGAGGAGTTCCAAGGAAACAGTGGATTGCTTTCTGCCCCACTAGAGAGAGACAATTGGATATAAGGCCCATTAAATTCCGAGAACTGAAGACCTACCCCGTGTGGCTTTCGAGATAAATCTGCCTCTCCCATATACATTTCCAATGACAATGTGGGCTCCAACACAGTGGTAGTCAGGGCCCAATCAAAGCTGACTCATCGAGAAACACTGTTTGATTCTATTTAGTCGACGTTTCCCTCCCCACTTTAGGGTGTCTGTCTGTGTGCCTGGGGGCTGCATAATGCGCTCTGAATACATTCTTCCGAGCATTGAGACACAGGGCCCTCCGTGACCCCGGAGCCCTCTGCTGATCACTGCTGTTTGTTATAGGAGGAAAGCAAACAGGAGCATAGGAGTGCGATTGAACAGCAGCGCTTCAGAAATGTCTCTGGGCTTTTGTTCCCCGGGCCGCGCAGCAGTAGGGGGCTCCCGTCCTCAGAAAGCATACTTATGCAAGCGTTAAGAGCTGGCTGGGCTGAGAAGCTGGGCTTAGGAGACCTTCATCATTAGCTGCTGCTGGTAGAGATCAGTGGTCCTACCGCAGGATTACAGAGGGACAGGGTGCCGGCGCTGCCTAATTGTTCCCTAATGCTTGTAAAATAAGCCAGCTGGAGGAACACAGACCATTGTCCACCCTCTCCGAGCGAGACTAAATCGGACGGCTCCTCAGCGGTAGCATTGATGCCCGAGGAGAAAGCACACATGCGCGTCACTTCCTGACACTCACCCTCAGTCTAAAATATTTAATTAAAAACTGTTATCCTGATAAGCAAGGCTTAAGCTTAAGTGCATCTTCTGTCTGAGGCTGCCCTTCATCTCCAAGACGCCTTCCTTCACACGCACTGTTGCTGTTTTCAGATTTACTCAGAAGCAGGACACACAACGGACTTCCCACAGGGAGCCTTGATAGAAAAAACCCTACATGCCTCGGAGTTGGGAGTCAGTATTTGAGATGAAGCAGGCACATTATTTCGAAACTCCAACGCCTTTGGGCCCGTCTCTCTCTCTGCTGGCTATCAAACGCATCCTTTAAGGTGATCCCTCCATCCCTGGGTACAAACAAAGGTAAACAATGTACCTGAAGTCACTGCTACCGGTGAGGGATCTGCTTGTGTTAGCTTAGCCTGGAAACTGTCATTGAGAGTGACCTCGCTCGGGGCCTGGGAAAGCACACTGCTTCTCAGTGCCAAGCAGGCCGAGCTGAAACATGCCTCCTCTAGCCCTTCAGAGTTGGAGCTACCTGCCTGGGAAACAGTTGAGTTTCCGACATGTGCCGAGGTGAGGAACCAGCAGAGGTGGCAGAGTTCCTGCCGTCTGGGCACGGGAGATGACAGTGTCTTTCCAGTTGCAAATGCAAGTTGGGATGAGAAAGGGAAAGCTGTGGACAGAGAGGACTTCAGGGGGGTTTAGGTTGGGTTTAAGGCAGGGCATCCTGAGGGGCCAGGGGCCAGTGAGAGACCGGCCAGCATGCTGGGCTCACGCGCTGCAGGCAGAGGTTGGTCCAGGTGGAAGCCGGAGCTGGCACAATGTACAGAGGCATCTCCATGTGCCCCCATTACTCCGCAAAGGAGAAACCACTCTGTTTGAGAGCTCAGTGCAGCCATGTTCAGGGGAGATGATAAGCAGCCATTTCCTGCCACAGTGTCTCAGGGTTCTGCACCGAGGCTGTTCTGGGGTCATCGGATGAGCTGTGCCATCCCGCAGTGGGTGAGCAAGGCACAGTACTCATGAGCTTGGGTGTCAGTGTAAGGAGAAGCATGGCCTAGCCCCTGCCTCCCCCTCCATCTCCTCCTGCTTCTTCTGTCTCTGTTGCTAGGCTGAAGTCCGAGCAGCCTTCCAGTCATTTTTCTTTCACTGCCATTGCACTTACCAGCTCCTTGGTCTGCTCTATACTCGTGGTGTGTGTGTGTGTGTGTGTGTGTGTGTGTGTGTGTGTGTGTGTATGCTAACGTGAGTCTGTACATGCAGGTCAGAGGTCCTGATTGTCAACTTTCCCTAACTGTCCCCTCATTTTCTCTAGGCAGCTTCTCTCACCAGAGCTGGAGCTCAGCACGTCAGTTAGACAGTCTGGCCAGTGATCCCCAGGTGTCCTCCTGCCTCCGCCTTTTTAGCACTGGGACTATGGGTGCCTGGCACTGTACAGATTTTTGTTTTTAAAGTGTGGGCTCTGGGGAGCAAACTGAGGTTTCGAGCTTGTACAGCAAGCTCTTTGCCCGTAGACATCCCTCCCGCACAGCCCAGCATCCGTGGAACCCTTTCTCTGATCTTTTATTGACTAGTTCAACGACTATTTATTCAATGTTTAGCTGTTACCATCCTAGGCACCACTGGTTCATTCGGAAGAAGAGGGTCAAAGCTTTCGTCTCTGGTCAGCTCTAATGCTGCCCCTCTGACTGTATCTACTTCCTGTCGTGGTTACAGCAAGAGCCACAGCCAGAGGCTGTCATGCCACTGTCTGCTTTCCCCAAACGCAGGCATTTGAGGAGAGGACCAAGCTCCTCCCACTTATGACTCACACCAGGAGAAGAGCAACCCGCACACAGTAGGCACCTTGATAACACCAAAAGACAATATAGAAAAAAAAAAAAAGAGCTAGACCCAATTAAAGATCAGACAGCCGTGGGTGGAAAGCAGGGAGGGAGGTGGTGCTAGCCAAAGGCGCCAGCTGTTCATTCAGGCTGTTCCCTGGATGTCAGAGTCTCGACCCCGCCAGCTCTGCAGCCACACTG
Source organism: Psammomys obesus (assembly GCF_907164565.1). NCBI lineage: Eukaryota > Metazoa > Chordata > Mammalia > Rodentia > Muridae > Psammomys > Psammomys obesus. The sequence continues at coordinate 452,407 of NW_026591643.1, read as the reverse complement.
TGCTGCCGCCTTTCAAAGCTCTGCTTCTGTTTTGCTTGGAGGGCAAATACATTAAAGTGACTGGTTTTGTCGCATCCTTTGTGTTACTCACTTTATAAAAACAGTAAAGACGTCAGAGCCCTGGACACCCTTCAGTACCCTAGTTAACTGAACTGAAGTTAGGCAGGACTGAAGGCCGTGGTCACCAGCGCTACCACGGCCGCTGCTTTATGAGGCGCTGCAAGGAGAAGAGCGGAGTGCCTCTGTTTGCGTGCTGGGCTCGGAGCACAACAGAGATTCTGATCTATTTGTCCGAATGCCACACCCCTGGGGGGAGGGGACTCAGACTTCAGTCATGAACCATTGTTTACATTAGTTGGGAAATTGTGAGGGAGCTGACAAATGGGCCGGTCCTGTCGGGCTGTGTCAGGGCGGGCTAGCTGCGACCCTCTGAGGGCCTGTATCAAGCCTGAGTTAGGGGTTGTCAGATGAGCGGTGCTGCCCCGCTGTAGCAGGCAGCTGTTGGCGCTGGCTATGAAACGGGAAGTGAGTATGAAGGTAAGGTAGCAGGCTCACCTGGCACGGAGGACTCCCAGCCGTCCCTGGGGTGCCCTGGCCTCAGTTGCCCTTCTGGCTAATTGCTGGCTCGCTCTTGCCTGGACTCCTTCTTGAAACCAAGCAGATTCCTGGTGAGAAATGAAGCAAGGGAAAAACCCCCAGCAGCAGCTCTTCGGGCGGCTGCACTGCTGGTGGGGTGGAGCGAGAAGAGAAGACTGCAGGTAACCACAGCCTGGAGCTGTTTTCCAGGTAACCCTGCTGGAATCACAGGGCCTACCGCTGTAGCTAAGCATCCATGGCGGCTTCGAACACAGGGTGCTCTCCAGAGCTGCAGAAGGGTCGTGCTATGTCTGCATCTCCTGAGTTGGCGACTGGCTGTGTGTGCTGTTTATGACAGTTCTATCAGTCTCTGTCATTCGGAAAGGCTCTCTCGTGTTGGCATTGGGATTGCAATACGAAAAGGAGAGGCTCTTCTGTTTGACCAAAAGAGACTAATAGAAAAAAGAAGAGAGAAGGGGAAAAAATGAGACTGGGAGGAAAGAGAAGGGAGGAATGGGGAAGGAGAAGGGAAAGGGAAAAGGACACAGAAAGGAAACAGGAATGAGGAGAGGGAGCGGAACACTTGAGAATTGCCCTAATCAATCAGGCCAACATGCCTGTTGATTGGAGGGAGAGGCTTAGGGACGATGGGAAGAGCCAGCAAACAGGTTGGGAGAAAGTTCATTAGCCCTGACCCAGCTTAGGGCCAGCAAGGGTCTGGTTGCATAAGAGTCGGACAGATGGGAGCAGCAGTGTGTATTGTTAGAACCAGTCTTAGCAAGTTATAGGGGTGATCTCGGTTTCCTACACCTCGCATCTGAAAAACAGTTTTTAAAAAAGCTTTTCCTCACCTCTTTGTAGCAGTGATGAGCAAAGTTCAGCTTGTGACCATCTAAATATACCAGATTCCTGATTGCATTGTCGGAGCCTCGTTTTTACATCTTTATAACGCGGGTGAACAGGACTGAAGCGTCTCCTCGTTATCTGCTTTACCCTCCTGTGCACGGGCCGCTCCCACAGCGGAGCCCGCAGCCCCGGCAGAAAGGCATGCGCTCTGTAGGTAAATCTGTGGATTCACCTGGTCTTTGCCAATGAGTGTCAGCTAAACCCTTCTCTCCAGAGATACTTTCAAGTACAAAGTGCTTCCAGGATATACATGCAGACGATTATAAAGGAGACAGTAATGTCTGAAAGGCAGGATTTCCATGTCTTAAAACAGATATGCTCACAAGCCCATTAAAGGTCAATAGGCAGGTTTAATGTGTTTTTTTTTTTCCCCTGGGTATTTGTGATGGTTTCATAAAGACTAGTCGCCCCACTCTCCTTTGGGGAATAGTCTAAAGGGGAAGAGATATATACTATTTATTAAGTCACCCCCCTTTCACCATGCAGACACATGCCGTGAAGTCAAGAGAGCACCAGTGGAGGGCAGTGGCTGTTATTTCACCTGAACTCTCTAGAATGCAGTTCATATTGCCTTCCCTCAAAGGCCATCTGTTGACTATCCATCAGAAGCAGAAAAAGAAAGTCTGCTTATCACTGATAGGACCCACTGCCTAATAAGCAGACTTGAACCCTTAGGAAATAATTGTTTTTTTCTACCATTGACTCCACCCTCGATGTTTTGGGTAAATCCAATTATTATCACTACTTGGGCTCATTAGAGAAGCCTCTCTTTTAGTAACGACAGTGTAAGCCCTATATAAATGAAGACTTCATTCCATTTGATCACTCTTCTTTAGCCCAGGACTAGGACCAATGATGAAGAGGGAGAAGAGGGCCATAGCCTTTTCTTGCTCTCAATTCAAAACCTTCTCTTTCAATTTTGGATGTTTCAAGTTTCAGATAGAAGGAAAAAGAGAGGGAGGGAGAGGGAGATGGAGAAGGAGGAGGAAGAAGAGGAGAGAGAGATTTGCAGCTCTGTCATGTCAACATTCCATGCTGACTCCATCTTTACAGACAGTTATGCCCTATCTGGAACATGATCCCTCTGCCTCGTATGTTCCCTGAGTCAGGACAGGGTACCTCCATCTATTTTATCTGGGCTCTTCTTTCCCTAGAAGGCAGCCCTTGTTGAGCAGGGTCCACAGGAGACAACCAGAGCCAGAATGACCTCCTTGGCATCCACATAGTCTATGGGAAAGCTTATCCACCTTGTCCCGTCAGTGGGGTTTAAGCTGGGTGGGCCATCTGCTGCTCTTTTTGTCTTCCTTCATTGCAGCTTCCATCAGGCTGACTTCTCCCTCCATCACACACCCCTTAGACTTATGCCCGTGGCATACATGGAAGCTTTATGAGTTCTACCGTGGTGACTGTCCTGGGAAGGCCTGCCAGTCCCTTCTATAAGCATCTAAACTGGGTTTCAGAATAAGATCTCATCTCCAGGAAATGAGTCCAGACCAGCATTCTCTTGGGGTCCCCTCCATGTGAGTGGGGGGATATACCCCAGTATCTCAGGCCATTCCCTACTGCAGTCACTTCCATCTCCCCAAAGGATCTTCTCAACAAATACCCAACACTTACCTATCCAGACTGGTGATGGGGTGAACTTCCACAGACTCTGAGGAAAATATGCCATAAATCTATCCAGCACTGCATTTTAAAATTTGGCATATCTGTGACATATTACTGTTAACTTTAGAATTTTAGCCGAGAGTTGGATATGATGGGAAAACTTCCGTCTCACTTTCGGTTGTCCGCTGGCGTTTACAATCCTTAACGACTGTGTCACCATCTTTCTTTCTTATTTTGTATCTGAACTCACCTCTCCTGCATCTTTCACAATCTTTCCTGGTATGATTTAGCCATAACATTGTCCTCTCTCACCCTCACAAATGGGATATATATATATATATATGTGTAATGTGTGTGTATGTATGTATGTATATGTGTGTTTTCCCCCAGCGTTAACGTCTTTCTACCATCTTTGCTCTCCCTAGCAGGTCTTGACTGTCACTTTCTCCATGGAACTTTCAGGTCTGACCCAGCACTCACTCGCTTAAAGCTTTTGTTCTGTCATGAAGCTCAGAGGCTTCTCTCTCACCACAGTGAAATGCTGTGATACTCTCCTCCTAGCAGGTTTATTTGCGTGTCTGCCTACCAGGCAAGGTCATGGGTTTCACTTTTCTTACTCACTCACCTGAAGCGGTTTACTGATCTCCTCAGCACCGGGCGGTGTGAAATGATGGGGAGAGAAAGTCGAGTAAGTCACAATCACTGACCACGAGAGAGCTGTCCTGGGATGGCAGATGGAGAGCAGATGGGACTTTTAATATTAGTTCAGGGAGACACACGCCTGATTAACTGAGAGAAGCAGCCGAGTCCTCCCCTGCCTGGGCAGACCTTATCTCATGGAAGAAGGCAACGGTAAACACCGAAAACACCCACTTCCTCAGCTCACCAGAGTTCATTCCGTGTCTTCTCTGCATCAGCTCAAGATGAATGAGACTATGGTAACAAAACAAACGTGCTTTTGCACAGGAGTGAGTGGGGAGCTTGGTGAAATGGAATGGAGGCGGTACCCAATGCCCCAGCCTATGTCAGGGTCAGCGGGAGCCTGGGTGTGCTGCTGTCCAACTCCCGCCTCGTCACAAAGGCCTTGCCAAGAATTCCAGGACACAGAGGTTGAGAGAGGGCTCACAAAGAGCAGAGGGCCTAGGTTCATTCCCCAGCACACACACGGCAGCTCACAACTGCCTGTCGCTCCAGTTCCAGAGAACCTGACGCCCTCTTCTGGTTTCTGTGGGCAGCAGGCATGTGCATGGAACATGCACTCACAAGCAGGCAAATAGCCATACACATCCAACTAAAAACAAATAGTTCTAGGAGATGGTTGCAGAACTAGAGAATGAGTGTATCACAGAGCAGTTGGCACACAAGCACACACTCACCTCCTAGCCCACAAATTCACCTGCTGGTCTAGAGAGCCTCCTCAGTTTTGCTCATTCTGAAGCAGCACTTGTAAATAGTGTCAGGAAGCTTTGCTGCCATCTGTTTTTAGCTCAGACAATGACCATTGATTAGCACAACTATTACCCAGTCACCGTACTTCAAACCCAGTCAAAACCAGGGCACACCAAATAGGCAGAATGCTGCCAGCCTCATGGTGAAGCCATGAACGTGGGGATTGAGTTCAGACCTCCCGCACTCAGGTAAGAAGAGCCAGCCTCGAACCAGCTGGTTCAATGGTGTCATCCGGAGCCCCAGTGCTGGGGAGGGGAAGGCAGGCAGGCCTCTGGAGCTCACTGGCCGGCTGGCCAGCATGGCTTGGTGAGACCCAGGTTCCGTGAAGGCTTGTGTCTCAGAGAGTAAGGAGGAGAGTGGCTGAGGAAGATACCCCACATGCACACACACACAGGAACATGGACATGGCACATACTTACACATACCCCTCCCCCACACAACACACTAACTGAGTTATTTTCCAGCTAGGAATGTGGGTTAGTCGTATGGTGCTCTCCTCCTGTCTAAGCCATCCCTAGCTCAGTCCCCACCACAAGACACGAGAGGATGACGGTTCTTTCCCTTCCCGAGTCTGACCTTGTGATCGTTAGAGTAATCAAAGCTTGTGTGCACCCATAGTCCAATCCTCAGGTCTGTCTCAGGGACAATCTTCACGAAAAAGAACGTGAACGGACTCACAGGAGCTCAGATGGTCTTTCCAGAAAGATCTGCCCGACTCTCTCAGCATGACCAGGAAAGGCTCCGCTAAGTGACTGATACCCAGCATCTCACAGTGCTTTCTGAACCCACTGCTCCTGGGCAGTCAGTACCCTTCCATGCCTACAGTAAGAGTTCCCTGGCCAAATTAATCGATTCAGAAGCACTACACTAACTTAAGTGTTTCTAGATTAAAGCAAAACAAATGCATTTAGGGTTTGACTTCTCAGAGTATTTTAGGTCACTTTGTGATGCTCTGTGTGCGTGGCTGAGGTGCACGTGGAGTCGTGACATCATCCCATGGCCACGTTCGTGGTCTCGTGTAAACACTAATGTCTGTTGCCCCATGTGGTCTTTTCTGTACCGTGGATGGAGGACAGCATCTGACTGATCCAAATTTCTCTAGCTGGGAAGTGAAAGGACGTGCTGCCAAAGCACGGGGAGACCAGACATCAGTTCACGTCACGCTAAGGACAGGCAGTTCCTGTGGCTGTCCCGCCACGCACCGGGGATGGACAGACAGGATGCGTTCTCAGATGCAGAGACGTGGGGTGGGGTTGCATTGCCTAATCACTTCAGGACAGCGGTGCCTGACAGCCCAGGGACACACGGAACAGAGTGGAAGCTGAGGGAGGGTCACGCCACAGGCAGACACTCTTAAAGAAGAGCTTGGGATTAAGAACCAGGGAGGTCAAGGAAGACGTGTGTCCCAGGCGGAATGTCCTGACCACACAGCCCCGGTAAGGGCCGTGGGAAAACTGCCTGCATTTGAGTTTTGACGTTACCAAGAGAAGGACCATGAAAGAAAGGCCGTGATGTTTGGGAGAGACTGTGATGTTCGGAAAGTACAACCCCTGCCCTCACCACACCCACACACGGCTTTTAAACACCGACCATCATCACCCTCAGGGTGAAACGTAGGTAGAAGCAAAACAGAACTTTTTTTTTTTTTATTGTAGTAAAGCAAAACCTGTCTGAAAGTGCCTCCGCTAACTTAATTTGTGTCTGTGACAGAAGGGAGAAAGGACAGCTGTGCAGAGGGGCTTCTCGAAGCCGTCCCAGGCACCGCCCTCTCTCATCACACCTTAGCTGGCGGCCTTCGAGGGGAGCCTGCCTCCCTGTACAGCGGCTCATTAGCAAAAGGAGAACTCTGACATTAGCTAAAATGTGGACCGATGTGACAAAGACGTGAAGACACAATTGTCAAATTGGAGTGTGGGGGGGTGCAGCCTGTGTCTTGAGTTGTATAGCATTTTGATGCAGCAGACTTTAAATTGCTGAGAAGAATCTTTGTGGAGTAAACATACTGCTAAAGCACAGATAACTGTTCTGAGGCCGGAGCCAAGCTATGACTTTCTTCGCAAAGCAGTCCCACCCTGAGTGCTATGAACACCCAAATCCAGTGCCTGCCTTCACCTGAGCCCTTTTGAGTCTGTGTGGATGTGTTGTTTGCATTCTCTCTTATCTGCAAATTCTCTATTGGGCCTGTTTCCTCTGCCTGGAAGTGTGCTGAAGGCCCTCTGTTGGGAAGACAGGATAAACAAGAACAGAACAGAAGCAATAGGGAAATTCTCCTGGAGCGCTCACACGCTCTCTTCCCCACAGCACCACAGCTGGTTTTAACATGCGTTCTTGGGGTCAGAGGCCTGGCACAGAGGGTAAGAGAGCTTAGTGTATAAGACAGAGGACCCCAAAGCTTAGGAACAAGTAGAAGCTGGGCACCACACAGTGTGGGGGTGCGGACAGATTCCCAGAAACACATGGGCCAGTCAGTCTAGTAGAAAGAGGAAGCTCCAGGTTCATCCAACAAAGGGTTTTTGTCTCAAAGGAATAAAATGCAGGTTGGCAGAGGGACAAGACCACACCTCATGTCCTCTTCTGGTCTACAGACACACACACACACACACACACACACACACACACACACACAGTGTCTTAATTACTCACCACTTTCAAAAAGCACGTACCCTTTTTCAGACATTTCCAATATAGTTTTTGCTTCCAACCTAAGAAAACAGCTTCCCTGGAAATTGTCGATAGATGTACTACTAGTTAACATGCCTGAGAACCATGATCTTCCCCTTCTGTGTTTATTCTCAGGCACTCTGGGTGCTAATGTCATTGACTCCTCCTCTGATGCTCTCCACTTGTCTTTTGTGATGCATTTATGCTCGTCTGGGTCTGCTTCTGGCCTTGATGTGTCCAGTGCACCAAGCTGGACTGGAAGGAAGAAGCTTTGCGGAAGACTGGGTTAGTAGGATCTTGGTCTAGCCGCTAGAACAGGAGAAACAGCCTTCTCTGCGGCAGTTTTCAGGGAAACAGCTCTTTACTGGGGGTGAATAAGGCCTATGTAAACCTCAGGGAAGTGGGTGGGGGTTTGCAGGGGAGTGCACAACATGGCTGGGGCTGAGGTGCTGGGCCTGCTTCATTTGCATGGAGTAGAGTCCCGGAGCCAGCTGGACAGGTCCTAATGAGGAACTAGGAAGTTTGAAGCTGAAACCTGGCCGCCAGGCTATGTGACTACCTCGAGGGTGGCAGAGCTGGGGGTCCCAAGGCTGTATCCACGGGGGCAGTCAGGCCCAGAACAGAAGGGTGCAATCCTTCCTCCTGCAGGTCTCAGGGTGAGATTTTCAGGGTTTGGGCACGTCTGGAGCTCACCCTCGCTCTGGACTGCCTTCCCGGGTGGCACTGCTCACCTACCCTACACATGTACACTGCCCTTCCCTGTGAGGGCTGGGTGGTGGCCCTGAGTCATCCTGTGTGACTTTCCTCAACTTTAAGAGACGGGGACAATGCCTACCTAATAGAGGGGGGTCAAGGATTACACTGAGGTAACCCTTGAAATCATCTCAACAGACACCAGTCTTCCTTTCCCCTGTCTCTTGCTGGCTCCCTGAACGTGTTTCTCCACATCCCTTAATGTGAACAGAGCCACAGGCTTTATCCTTGGCCATCCCGAGTGCATCGCCTTCCTTGGGACTTTTGCCGGCACTCCGGGACACATGCTTGTTTGACCTCTCTGACTGCAAGCGGCTGATTCTGTCTTGACTTCTCCACAGGAGCTGTGTGGCTTCATTTGACTGTATCTCCAGCCCCTCAAATACTTTTAGCGGTATTTGTCTCTATTTCACGTGTGCGAACATTTTGCATTCATGTCGATCACACACTCTGGACATGGGCCCCACCTGATTCTTGGATTCTTTCCTGGTCCTTGGAGCAATGCCACAGAGCTTCGTGGGGAAGGAAGCCTCCTCCATGGCAGAAGCTATGCCTGTGGATACCTTTCACCCTTCTGGAGCACACCATCCTTAGCAACCCTCTTTAAGACAGATTTGGGTGCCCAGACTTGAGGAAATGCCCAGATGCTCGCTCCTACACTGCCCATTTCCATGCAGAGATGACATCATCACCTAGGAAGAATATACATTATTCTTCAACATGCTTCTGAGGAGATAGCCTTGGCAAACACACCTGTCTCATCCTTAACCAAACCCTACCCAAGTGAGACTATATATAATATAGATTAGTTGATATATGTGTATATATAAACATATAAATATATCAACTAACCTGAAGAAGTGGAGTCAAGATGCAGCCTCCCTTTCCTAAATCAATCTTCTCAGCTTTTCAATGTCTTACACTGTGATTCTTCAACAGAATCCCCATGTTTCCAACTGAAACATACTTAAAAACAAAACAAAATAAAACATTAGACAGAAAGTTTTGATGCTGAGTTTTGTTTGATTCCATGATCACAAACCATCTTCCTATACCTCAAAATCTGATTTTTTTTTTTACTTACACTTTTGTTCCTATGCACTTGTGACATGGGGTCTAAATACATTCCTTACATAAAAAAGGAAAGTCTGACAGATGAATCATGCTTGTTGTAGCAAGTTTCATAATTCACTGAAGCTAGATAGGGAAGAAAGGTTCTCAGGGGGCGGAGGCAGAGCTCTGTGAGCCTGAGGCCGGCCACAGTGAAACCTGCCTAAAATGAAGAAGACGTGGGTATTTGGTGGCTGCTTTTTGTTTTTTGACAGGGTCTTACTCTGTAGTCCAGGCTGGTCTTAAATCTACAGCCCTGTCTCCACTGCAGCCTCGTGAGTGGCAAGATCTGAGTTTCCGGCTTCTCAGACAGGAATTTACTGACATGTGAGACACTCACGAGGACCTCTGGGATGGACAGAGAACTGCACAGCCCAGGCAGGCGGCCACCCGTGCTGTGGGGTTGTAGCCGGGTCCAGGGCTGCTTCCCCAGTCTCCAGAGAAGAACCCTTTTCTCACAGCACATAAGAAAATGCCACTTCTTCATGTTGTGTTCTGTCTTACATGGCTGAATCACCTTTGTGAAACCCACACGTTTGTCCCTTGGTATGGCTGCAAATGTATGTGTGAGTGCTGTGTTTGCAGTTCCCATCCCTGAAGCTGGAGGACCCAGCGCTCCTGCTACCTTCCATTAGCTGCCTTCCTCTTTTGGCCAGTCTCTCTCCTGCCTCCATGTCTTCACCCGCCCTGCATTTCATGCTAGAGAAGCCTTCAGAGCTTGCCTTTCTGAGTCTGAGGGCTTCTTGCCTTCTTGCACAGCAGCAGTTAAAGGAGCGCTGATGAGAGAAAGCTGCTGCTCTCTGGAATTTTTTTAAATCAACATTAGATAACAACAAACAGGAAATAACACTTAAGAAATTTAAGAACCTAATTAGTTATATTAGTTATAGTTATATAACCCATTAGTCATTCTAATTTGCTTTGTCCTCTACACAATACAATGTATATTAAAATTTGTTTTTTGAGACAGGATTTCTCTTTGTAGTACATGCTAGCCTTGAACTCACAGAGATCCTCCTGTCTCTGCCTTCTGAGTGCTAGAATTAAAGGCGTGTGTCACCATGGCCAGCAACAACATATGGTTTAAAAAAAGAAAAAAAAAAGACCTACCCAAAATATTCCTCAGGGAGAGAGAATGAGATAAAAAAGCCAAAGGAGGGCGTGGAGACTCGGCAGAGCAGTCGGGAGACTTGCTGTTCTTGTTGCTGTTCTTGTTGCTGTTCTTGTGGACAACCAGAGTTCAGTTCCCAGCTCCCAGAAGCCATGGCGGCTGACAGCTGTCTGCAGGTGCAGGGTCAGAGGACCCAAGGCCTTCTTCCGGCCTGTGAGGGCAAAATACTCAGACACGTAGAAATAAATCAATTTTGTTTAAAAGCCAAAGGAATCCCTGTGTCTTGAGTTCGAGCTCAGTTTTGGAGGCCAAGAACACTATACTAACTAATTAAAATCAGGAGTTACATTTTTGAAGACACCACGCAAGGTCGCTAGCTGGGTGAGGTCAACGCCCACCCAGAGGTAGTGGGGTGGAACCCGATGTTTTTTTAAGCTAAACTTTTTCTGTGTCTTTTAGAAAGGAATGTAAACATTGCAGTTCTCTCTGCAAAGGGTGCTGATGGGCACGTAGACACCCGAATCCCCGAGGACACGTTCGTACCAGCGCAGAGGAGGCCCTGTGAGGGCGGCACCTCAGGTCCACTCACCCCTTCTCTTGTCATCCTGTCTGTGTGCCGAGTGGGAGGGGTCTGCCAGAAAACGTTCCTGCTTTCCCTTTCTAACGTTTAACCTGCAGCAGGAATCATGGGTCTTCTTTGTCTTGTGTTTCACATTCTGCAGAGTGATTTAAGAACTTAAACTCAACATGCTTGAGATTCTGAAAGTTCTGTTTGAAAGAATACATCTCACAGTGGAATGAGGGAAAAGGGCTTGAAAAAGTAGGGTTCTCAATTACAGGTTGGCTGACCTCTATAGATTATTAATTCAACTGTATAAACTGTAGCTAAATAACCTTTATCAAGCAGACAGGGTTAGGGGGTTGAAAGCAAGAAAAAAAAAGTACTAAAAACATACACTGGGTAGCAGTTTATGTGTCAAGAAAAACTGAGAGAATTTTTGAATCTCTGATGTCTAGCAGATAACACTTAAATCATTTTTCTCCAAACTTCAGTCATAAAACTTCAAAGAGTTATAGCCATAATACAAATTTTTAGACTAAGAAGTGGTGTTTGAAGTTATTTTATGGGATTTTGCTGTAAGGGCTCCAATTGATTTGTAGGAAGATAAAAGAAGGAAACTTATTTTCCAGGCTTTGTGGGAGAAGCAGCTCCCTTCCCCAGTAGCTCTGCGGACGCCTGCAGGGCAGGGCGCTGAAGGCTCGGCTACCAAGCACCTACGTGCACCAGCCCCTGGCCGCCTGCTGTTTGTGTTGTGGTTAAAATCTGTCATACGCTGGTGGTGATTTATTAAATGTTTAATGAAGGAAGACAAAAACTTCAATCACTACAAACAGAAAAGTAGACCATCGCATTAAAATGTAATAACACACATTACATTTCTATTTTTCTTCCCAGTTTTCCTTTTCTGAAAATGATGAGGGCACAGTGGAAACTCAGACAGTACAAAAGGAACACCGAGTGCTCATCCTGACAAAGGACCTGCCTTTCTTCATGGTTGGCTCTTCTTACCGAAGGGGAAAAGAATCTGTCCTGGAAAAAAACAGATAGTAAGGAGCCTTGCTAATGAGTGGGCTTCCACAGCTGTTTCCAGACCCCAGCATCCGTGCCGAGGCGGAACTGTACCTACTGTGTGCTAGTCTGCTTAGACAATGGTCTGATGGCCTTTCCTCCACCCATAAACACGAAATTATCAGACAATAAACAACCATAGTTGTGTCTGAAGTATTGTTTTTAAAAAAAATCTGTTTGTCTCTCAGGAGTGGAAGCAGCCATTTTACTTTAGGAGTAAAAGAGGGCTTGTCTATCACTCATCAGGCTTCCTGTGGTCCCAAGCTAATGTCTGCCCTGAGGGTGGGGCAGGCAGGAAAGGGCGGGCCTCACTCCTGCTTTGATTGCCTAGTTGTGTCTAGAAGACCTTTCTTGCTAGTAGGTTGTTTCTCCTTCCCCAAACTATCTATCCAACAGCACTGTGGTGTCACCTTGCGGTCTTCACAACAACTCATGTCTGTTGATTGTTATCTATTTAATCCCCTTAGTGTTCATTTGGACACTAAATGAAGATGTGATTTGGAAGGTACTGAAGTATTGATTTTGTGACAAGCATAAAATTCTAATATGACAGCTCGACTCTCTTGCTTGTATTAAAATTCTAAAAGGTCTTTCCAGTTACGTTCTCAGAAACAACTACGCAGTCATTATATAATCAGATTATTAGATGCTCCGTCCATAGAGTTGACAATTCAGTAAAATGAAGCGATTTGTCTGGGAGCTAGAAGTCACATTAATTGATCGATGCCTTCATTTTTCACTTTTTAACTCTTGTCTTTGGAGCAGATAGAGATCACACCATGAATCTAAGTGAGAGTTTAGCTTCTAAAGTTTTGGTTCATTAATTCGCACACTCACTCACTCATTCATTCATTCATTCACTCTCTCTCTACAGAACACTTAGTAGGTATTAGCTGTGCGTGCTCTGCAGAATGCACACAGAAGTAGCTACCAGAAAAACAGTAAGGTTTCTGCCCTCTAGAACTTTTACAGACTAAGTCCAGAGATTAAAAAAAAAAAAAAGCTATACAGTGTGAGAATATATGTGAGAAGTTCCAGCGAAGAAAAATGTACTATTGTAACAGAGCAGAATTGTCCCAAATCAGTCAAGACAGGGCTGCAGGAATCTGCATAAGCATAGTTTTATTTGACCAAATAACTCAATTGTAAGTGTGATTATTTCCCTCACATTAGTATATTAAATAAAAATTAATCATAAAGCATTGTCACTCATTAATCACTTACTGATCTAAGAACTATCAGTCTGCTTTAAAAATTTACATCACTCAGGATGATCTTTTCTAGTTCCTACCATTTGCCTGCAAATTTCATGATTTCCTTATTTTTTTAATTTTTATTTTTTTAATATTAGTTACAGTTTGTTAACTTTGTATCCCTGTTGTATCCCGCTCCCTCTTTCCCTCCCGATCCCACCCTCCCTCCCTCATCTCCTCCCTGCCCCTTTCCAAGTCCACTAATAGGGGAGGACCTCCTCCCCTTTCATCTGATCCTGGTTTATCAGGTATCTTCAGGACTGGCTGCAAAGTCCTCCTCTGTGGCCTAGCAGGGCTGTTCCCCCCCCCCTGGGGAGGGGGTGTCAAAGAGCCTGCCATTGAGTTCATGTCAGAAATAGTCCCTGTTCCCCTTATTAAAGAACCCACTTGGATACTGAGCTACCAAGGGCTACATCTGAGCAGAAGTTCTAGGTTGCATCTTTACATGGTCCTTGTTTGGAGAAACAGTCTCATAAAAGACCCCTGTGCCCAGATATATTTGGTCCTTGTGGAACTCCTGTCCTCTCCAGGTCATATTAACCCCCCCCCTTTTTTATGATTCCCTGCACTCTGCCGAAGGTTTGGTTATGAGTCTTAATATCTGCTTTGATACACTGCTAGGTAGAGTCTTTCAGAGGCCCTCTGTGGTAGGCTCCTGTCCTGTTACTTGTTTGTTCCTACATCCAATGTCCATCCCACTTGTCTTTCTAAGTGAGGATTGATCATCTTACCTCCAGTCCTCTTTCTTGTTTATCTTCTGTAGGTGTATAGATTTCAGTATGTTTATCCTATCTTATAGGTCTATATAAGTGAGTATATACCATGTGTGTCTTTCTGCTTTTGGGATAACTCACTCAGGATGATCATTTCTAGGTCCCACCATTTGCCTGCAAATTTCGTGATTTCCTTGTTTTTAATTGCTGAGTAGTATTCCATTGTGTAAAATTACCACAGTTTCTGTATCCATTCCTCAACTGAGGGATATCTGGGTTGTTCCCATGTTCTGGCTATTACGAATAAAGTTGCTACAAACATGGTAGCAACTTGAGCAAATGTCCTTGTTGTGTACTTGAGCATCTTTTGGATATATGCCTAGGAGTGGTATAGCTGGATCTTGAGGAAGCACTATTCCTAATTGTCTGAGAAAGTGCCAGATTATCTTACAAAGTGGTTGTACAAGTTTGCATTCCCACCTGCAATGGAGGAGAGTTTCCCTTTCTCCACAACCTCTCCAGCATGTGTTGTCACTTGAGTCTTTGATCTTAGCCATTCTGGTGGGTGTCAGGTGAAATCTCAGGGTCATTTTGATTTGCATCTCTCTGATGGCTAAGGACGTTGAGCATTTCTTTAAGTGTTTCTCTGCTGTTCTGTATTCCTTTAACTGAGAATTCTCTGTTTAGATCTATACCCCATTTTTTAATCGGATTGCTTGATTTGCTGCTTTTTAACTTCTTTAGTTCTAAAAGACAGCATCTTCAACAAATGGTGCTGGTCTAATTGGATGTCTATATGCAGAAAAATGAAAATAGATCCATACTTATCACCCTGCACAAAACTAAAGTCCAAGTGGATCAAAGATCTCAACATAAAACCAGATACACTAAATCGATTAGAAGAAAAAGTGGGTAAGACATTGGAACTCTTGGCACAGGAGACAACTTCCTGAACAGAACACCAACAGCACAGGCTCTAAGAGCAACAATTGATAAATGGAACCTCATGAAACTGAAAAGCTTCTGTAAAACAAGGACATAGTCATCAGAACAAAATGACAGAGTGCAGACTGGGAAAGGATCTTCACCAACCCTATATCTGACAGAGGGCTGATTTCCTTATTTTTAATTGCATTGTGTAAATGTACCACAATTTCTGTATCCTTTTCTCAGTTGAGGGATATCTGGGTTGTTTACAGATTCTGGTGGTCTCCGACATGAACTGATTGGCCTGCTCTTTCATCATCTCCCCCTGAGCGGGAAGCAGCCTTACCAGTCCATAGAGGAAGACAGTGCAGCTAATCCTGATGAGACCTGATAGGCTAGCGTCAGAGGGAAGGGAGGAGGACTTCCACTATCAGTGGACTGGGGAGGGGCATGGGAGGAGAAGAGGGAAAGGATGGGATTGGGAGGGGATGGGAGAGGGGGGCCACAGCTGGGATATAAAGTGAATAAGTTGTAATAATTTTTTTAAATGCTGGGAAATTTTCAAATCAAGTTTTGTGACTGTTTTTAACTGAGTCAATATTTCTTGATGTGTTTTTTGCTTTAGCATTTTAAATGAAATTACTTTTCCTTAGAAAGCTGAACTTGGACTACCTTGTCAATGAAGCTTGGAAATTAAGGTAGGAATGAACTAGCACATTAGCATCAGGTTTTTGTTTTTAATGTTACTATAATAGAATACCTGATGTCGGGCACTTTTTGAATAAAAGAAGTTTAATTAGCCACAGACCATCAGGTTGGCTCTGGAGACTCCATTGCAGATTACATCACAACAGTGAAAGACATAAAAGGGGCAGAGATCACACAGAAAGTCAAGGAGCCAAGAAGCGACTCAAGTGTCAAGGTTTTATAACAAATCTTACGATGGCCAACTTACAGATGCAGAAGGCAGTGTCCCCAGAGGCCCATGAACCTTCCCCCTAGGGCTCACTTTCTACCACTTAACACACTTTTCTGGGGCACCTCCTCTGAGTTGTGGCCACACTTAATTTGCTGGTACCAAACCCCCAAACAGAACTGTTAACATTGACTGTACCGAATGTCCAGACTTAGTCTAGTGCGTTTAAAGATTGATTTAAACCACATGCTTCGGTCAAGATATCACCCAAGAAATGGGTGGACCCAACACATGCCAGGGAGGCACACTGGCCTTGCTATGACCATCTGTGAAATCATTAAAAGAGCAAATTATTCAACTTAACAAACACTCAACCAGACTTTCCTTAGTAGAAGCTGTTTGAATCTTTATAAAAAAAGGACCTGTCCTAAAGGATGCTGTCTTATATTTATGAGGAAAAATGACTCCATTAATATAATGTGATGGGATAAAACTGGTTGTGAGGAAGCAGCTAAGAACTGTCTTTAGAGCTGGAGAGATGACAAAGCAGTTAAGGGTACTTGCTGCTCAGCCAGGAGGGCCAGAGTTTAATGTCAACCCCGAATCAGGTGGCTTACGAATGCCTGTAGCTTCAGTGCCAAGAGATCTAGATGCCCTCTTGTGGCCTCTGAAAGCACCTGCATTCACCTGTGCATACACTCACACAGATACACACACACACACACACACACACACACACACAAGCAAACCAAAGTCTTTAGAATGAATGAATAATTAGAGAATAAAACTAGAAAGTATAAAACTGAGTAAATATAAAAGAGCTAGAGAGCAAAATAGTCCTAGGAAATCAGTGGTGTTTTAGTACATAAAGGTGGACACACAGGATTCCCAGGGACAAGTCCCTTGTGGGTGATGGACGGAAAAGTGTGGGTGAACTTCAGTGACTCTGAGCTGAACTTGTAACAAAGTAAACATGCCTTACCAGATGTTCTAGAAAACTTGGGCGATGATACCAGCTGTTGTGCCGACACAAACGGGGGAGCTCTCACAGGCCCCACTGCCAGAACTGTCGTCCATTATTGACTGCAGAGAGGGGTCTTCCCCAGGGAGGAGCAGTACCAAGTTTTCAGCCCTGAACACACATACATGGCAGCAACCCTAGATGGACTCAGCAGGTCCCATTATTTATCTATATGGGTAGATATGTGTAACAATGATAATTAAAGGAGAGTGAGCAAAAGGGAGGCTAAACTTTGTTCTGTCACAGCCAGCATCCTGCCTCTTTCCTTGTGCCACCACATTTACAAGCTGCTCTTCGATTTCTTCTCTTGACTACAGTTTGCTGCAGCAGTGGAAGAAAGGACAGGAACACCTTCATAGGACGCCTGACATGTAGATACTCAAATGCTTGTCCCACAGGTGAATAAGTGAACATATTCCTGTCCCCGCCTCCTGTCCCTCCCAACCTCCCTTGGCTGTAAGCAGATAGTGAGTACTCGGCACTCAGGGTCTAGGGAGCCGTTCAGAAGCGATAAGCAGGGCCTCTCATTCCCAGACCCCGGGAAAGGCCTACTCCATCCCGTCTTGGGTCACTGTAAGACAGGAGCACCCTCGTGTTGCTGAGGTGCTTCTCTGTGGAGCCTAGGAAGCTTGGGGTTCTCCACACCTCCTTGTCACTGCGTGTGGTTGAAGGGGAAGGGAGCAAGCAGAAGGGAGGCCAGCACAGCTGTCCTAGATGAAGACAAGGTCAACCCCTTGCTTCCTATGGCTGCAGGGTTTTCTCGCCCGGAATTTCACTCAGCTTGGTGTTGTCTCCTGGCCACAAGCATCCTAGACTTTCTCACACATCGACATGGCTGTAGTTCACTGCTTACGTGAGGAGGAAACAGCAAAACCCAGGCGAGCTGTCATTTTGGAGCCGCAGAGCTTCGCTCTCAAATCAGAAGCATCCCAGGACAAGAATGCAAATCTCCAGCACAGGTTTCCTCCTTTCAGGCTGCAGGACCTCTAGCGGTGAGCCGCACGCTAGCAGCAGCCAGCGCTCAGCCTCTCCTTCCCTGTCCTTTCTGTGCCAACCGTGACTCTCTTAATGCATGCTGGGAAAACAGAAAACTGGCCATCTGTCCCAACAGCAAAATGTTTCGTGAAAACAAACAAACAAACAACAACAACAAAAACAAACAAAAAAACAAAGCATACGCTGATATTTGGATGTAAGCCCTCAAAAGGCGTGACTATAAACTAAGTGAAAAGATTTCTAAAGAAATGTGCACACAACTACGAGGCCTCTCAAACCCAACATGGCTTGAACTTCCATGTCGCTGTGTCCCTCAGAGGTAACTCCTCTTCCCTGAACATTCTGAAGGTCCTCAAAGAGTTCTCTTTTAAAAATTGTTCTGGAGTTCTGTTTGCAAAACTCTTTACCTGGCCAAGATTATTAGTATAAATTGATAAATGCATTTTACATAACAATTACCAGTTATTTAAACTTTGCCCCCAGTTATCCATGGGTATGCACTTTCAAACTGAAACAGGTGAACAAGTGTAGAAATTCCTCAACATAGGTAACACGCCGCCACCCACAATATCGGTAAGCAGAAAGAGTCCTCTGTGATAATTTCAAGAGCCTGGGCTCCCAAATCAATTTCAAAGATCAATATGACTGTATACTTTTAATAGCTTTCCCAACTAATATTTAAAATAATTATGGACACAAACTCATTTGATGTGGCTATTAGTACTTTAATTAGGTAATAATGAGGGAGATGCCATAGGTTAGCACGGAGCTAGCACAACAGGATGCGCTTCTGCATGAAGCACACTTGAGTGTTAAAAATTTAATCTTTATGTGCGAATGTGCACAGGCATACTGTGTTAATTATTGTGGAAGGAGCCTTTCTACTTCTGAGCGCTAACAAGTGGGTGGTTCTGAAATTGAGGACAGCATGCAGCTGTCCTTGGATTACTTTGATGACGCCTATAGACCATGAAAATTACACAGTGTGTTAGTGTGTGTATACATACATCCAAACAAACATACATACATCATACTACATCCAAACATACATACATGCAATATATACATATATACATTCTACATCCATACAAACATACATGCACATAGACATACATAATGCATATATACAAATATACATACATATATACATGCAAATACATACAAATAGTAGATCCATTGTAGATACCACAAGTGAAAAATGAATATTTTTAAATAAGCAAAACGAAGATTATTTTTTGGTATTTCAGTTTGAGTTTAAGGCAACAGCTTCACGTTTCCGAGTTAAAGTATCCATCCATAACCAGTGTCGTTTTTCCAACTTTGGTTTCTTCACTATTGGGGAAGAGATTTGTGCTTGGGTTCAGCCTTGTGGTTAAACTGGTGACATGGAGTTACGACAGTGGGGTTAAGCTTGTGGCTCAGGGTTCCAGGGGGACAGGAGTGGTGGGGAGGCCTGTCAACCCGCAGGACAGCAATAGAAGCCGGGAGCTGAGCGCCTGTGTCCTTCAGTGCTGAGCAGGAAGCAGAGGGACCCCGCTGCCACTGGTGTATTCTCTCTAGCCAGGCGGCAGTACCTCAGCCTTGCCACTCAATGCCTCAGGCTGGGGACCAAGTGTGTAAAAACCCAGGGCCATCCAAGCCACTACACCCACCTTCCAAACTTGAGCCCCAAACTTGGTACCTTGAGCCCCAAAGGTGACTGTATTTGGAGATAGACTTTAAAAGGGTTTAATTAAGGTTAGCTAAGGCCATAAAGCTAGGGCCCCGATTCTACAGGATTGGTGTTCTTGTGAAGAGAGACAGAAAGCCAGAGATGCTTGCACATAGAAGAATGGTCACATGCGGACACAGGACAAGACTGATGTCTCTAGGACTAGGAAAAAGGCCTCAGGGGAGACTAGGCCCCCTGGAACCTTCATCTTCCAACGCCAGCCTCCAGAACTGTAAGAAAAATGTGCCTGTTTTGTTTTGAAGGCACTATTGGTCGCCTGTGGAATCTGTTTTCACAGCCTCCATGCTGTCCGCTAGGGCGATGAGCACCTGAAACAGATGTCTGACCAAGAGAAGCGTAAGTGGGCACAACGTCTGGTCCCTAACCAAGAAGCTGTTTGCACTCACAGCTGCTGGGAGAGGAAATCTGTCTCTTCAGGGACACTGTGTACACCAACCTCATTCCAAGGCGGTACTGTGCCCAGGAGTAGTTGCCGAGCACAAAACAGACTCTGGGGTTGGTTTGTTTGTTTTGTTTGTTGTTTTTTAATGTGCCTTTTTGTTTTGTTTTTAAGACAGAGAAAGAATGTGAAGTTGGATGGGTAGGGAGGGGGAGGACTGGGGAGGAGTTGGGGAAGGGAAATAACATGATTAAAATATGTTGTATAAAAAAATTTAAAATCCACGATCTCTATTTATTCATTTAAAAAGGAAGAAAAAGAAAACCAGAATGAACACATTTGATAAATAAATGAGCAATCTTTATCCTCACAAGTTCTCCTTTTCACTCCATGTTCGGTGGTGATTTTGGAGCATTTTTATGCACAAAAGCAGAGTAAAGTGAATAAACGTGACATCTCATAATCCAACTTGTACTACTTCATTGGCCTTAAATTTCATCTTCTTCCTTAATACGCAGTCCTTCATCTTCTGCCAGGCCTCTAGAGCTTAGTATTTCAGGCTCAACAGACGTCCATGCCCTGTGCCTGCTGCTTCTATAGGACCTAGAATGCCTCTCTTTCAAGTGCTCATAAATTGTTGATTTTTTCAGCTCATTTTTTCCTCAAGGCACTTTCCCTTAGCCCACAGGGTCTTGTCATGGAGGCTCGCTTCCTTTTGTCAGCGTTCAGGAAGTGGCTGAGTTGAATATAGCCATCATTAAGTGTCATATTATCTGGTGTATGACTGAGTCTCGTTCATATGGAAAATTCCAAAAAATGGACGTCTTCTCTCTCTCTCTTTTTTCTTTTTCTTTTCTTTTTAAAAGAAATTGTGATTCCATTGATATTTTCATCTGGAGTGATGGAAATGGAAATATAACTGAGTCCCATCGTGGTCACCCTGAAAACGGGTTTGGTTAGAAACCTGGCCAGGTGAACGTTATTTCTGTTGCCACTGACAAGACAGAGGACCCCGAAGAATCTGTTCGGAATGTTCAAGACACGCCATGTAACACAACATTGGGTTTCTGATCCTGGGGTTCTGAAGACTTAGAAAACACTGTGTGAACTCCTTGATTCCATCACAGGAGACAGAGATGAAGCCTCACCCAGCCGCTGAGCACATTGGGCCCTGCCCAGCCTTCCTCCAGAGGTCAAGTGTGCCTGCATGCATATCACGTGACGGAGAACCTTGTCAAAAGGGGAGGAAGCCAAGCAACGCCTTCCGGCGGACAGAGGTGTGTTTGAACTCTGGAAGCCTTCCCTTCGCAGTGCCACAGAGAGCGAAGCAGGCAGCTTCGAGGACGGCATTTTCCGGCGCAGACTCATGAAAGCCCTGGTCTAGGCCTAGATCCCCCAGTCTTGTAGATGTGGGCCAGGAGGTCAGCAGGGCCTTTGAATTCCCTTTCAGCGGCAGCTTGCCTGAATCAGCCGTGACACAGATGTTCAGACAATTAAGGGAGTTCGTGAGGCACCAGGGTGTGCTCACAGCAGCCGAGCCTGATGCCAGGTTCCCCAAAAAGCAGCACCCAAAGTGGGGCCCACTGCATACCACCAGGAAGGTGCGTCCGAATTCACCTCTGAAGGCGAAGCTGACAGCCCAGTGGGGAACTAGCTGGGCTCTCTGCTGGTGGTCCACGAGCCACTGTCTGTAATTCCCTCGTGCTGGCTCTTCGCTGTCGTTAGCTGGCATAAAGCTGCTAGAGGGGGCAGCTGCAGCCTTGAAGATGGCCGTCCTCCCTCCACCGGCCACGAAGTCTCCGGGATGGACACGGCTGTACCTGCCGCTGAAAGAAAAGGGGGGGGGGGGGGTGTGGGGCAGCACTGGGCTCTGGCTGGATTGTTTTCCTTTTGAAACACTCAGGGCCGCAGCAGAGAGAGTGCCGCATTTCACACTTCAACCCCCCCCCCCCGAGCACGGGAAGAAGCAGGTAGGTAAAGGCACACACGACCTTTGCTTTGTGAAATGACTGTGCCCTAAAACGATCTCGCGTGTTCTTCAGTCTGCTGTGAGGAGCGTTCGTTCTTCTGCTCAGTGAAACAAAATCTTCCCATGTTCAGGCATCAGTTTACTTCGGGAAACCTGGCAGTCCGGGTTTCCCAGAATGAGCCGTGCCAAGTTGAAAACACTCTTCGAAAGATCTCTAGACGTAAGAACTTACAATGTAGAACAAGTCTCATGAGAATGGGCAGCAGGATTTTGAAAACCCTGGGATGACTGGGCACATTAAGCACAATCTTGAATTAGAGACAGTTGAAGGCTTAACCTGCATGCTGGACCCCACGCGCAGTGTGTACTCCAGGAAAACACCTCGCTCTTGGTTAGTGGGTGTGTTCACTGAAATAAGAACCTTTGGGCTGGGAGATGGCTCGGCGGGAGCCCAGCCTCAGAGAGGGATCCGGCCTCAGAAAGTAGAGAGCCGTTGAGGGAGGAAGAGAGCTGATGCTGATGTCTGGCTAACACACACACGCTCACACACATTCACACAAAAGGTTAATAACACTTGTTTCCTAGTTTCAATAAAGACATGAAAACATTTTCTTGACTATCTCCTACGATATTGTCACCATTGCGCACAGCATGTAAACGCAACGTGAAGACATCGGACGGGTTTCCTGTTAGATTCCCAGCATTTACTTCCTGCGCCGTGTTTGTTTTGCTGCATGTCCGGCTGAAATTAAATCAAATTTTCCAAATGAGTAAGTCGTGTTTGTGAACTTAGAGAAAGCATTTAACTGTGTGAGACTCACAGGGAAGCACCACGGCCATGTTTAAAAACAGCCACGTGGATCAAAGGAGATGAGCAAAGTCACAGGGCACGCTATAGAGGTGCGTGTCGTCAGCGTCACTGGAACGTGCAGGCTCAGCTCTTCAGTGTTGACTTGTGGCTCGTGTGCGTCTGGCACACCCTGTCACTCCTCACCGCACAGGGCACTGCGGCCTCGGGCTCAGAGCTGAGAACTCTCGGCTGTAGAGTGTCAGCAAGTCTGTGCTGTCTGCAGAGAGTGTGGCACTGGGTGTGCACTCGTGAGGCTTCGCTGCCCAGGCTTCCCCAGTGAGGCCTTCCCCCGGCTGCTGGGAGAGGCCTGGAAAGCCTTTCCTCGAGCTGAGAAGCCCGACCCACCCTCTGCACTGTGGCACGCTGGTTTCCACAGCTGGGGACTCTGACGGCTGCTCTCTAACGTCCTGCCTTGGCACAGATACACGCTTGACCTTAATGAACGCACGAGGTGGGTTCGCGCAGGAGGGAAACAATCTGAAGCCACAGTCTGTGCTTAGCACTTAGGCTGGAGACGCAGTTTGAAGTCAGTGATCACAAACGCCTCACTCCCGAAGATGTGACCCCGGCACCCCTTCCCAGAGCGCCTTGGTGTGAACAGCACAGCAAGGAACGGCAAACAAGAACTGTGGGAACCACTAAGAGGTGAACATGGGCGCCCTATACACTGACACACTTTCCAAGGCGTGTGTACCATCCCTGTATAGAATACGTCCACCTTCATAGAGGCATACAGACATTCACAAAACGTGTGTGTCCACACGCGTGTGTGAATGCACACGTGTGCATGTGAGGTCAACTAGCCTGGGCTGCTGGAAGGGGTGGATGTGAGACTAACTGTCTGGATTCCATTACCCTGCTCTCCACTTGTAAGCGAGGTCACAGTTCAGAAGTGACCTCGAGTTTCCAGCTCCAGGGTAGTGCTGTGTGGAGCTACAATTGTGACCTTTTTCTGAGATACATTCTTTGTTAGAATGGGAAGAATCAAATGGGATTTTGTTTGTGAAAAGTTTCAGCGTGAAGCACTTGCTCCTCGTAGTAAACATTTGTTAACTTACTTTTCTATAAATATAATGCGACGCCTTGAAAACACGCATGGGACATGATTCTTTCTCTCAGTCCTCCAGACACCTACCTCACCCTGGGTGAGCTGGGAAGGAGAGGCGAACAGTTGTGTAAACAGAGGCTCAGCGCAGCACCACCAGCCTGGTACTAAATCCATGCTGCTCTCAAGCATTTGAGAAATATGTAGAAGAGTGCGCAGCGCGGCACGGGAGGGAGGAGAACACGGGGCCTCTGGAAAGAGACGCTTCCTGGGCTCCAAGTGGAGCAAGGTGGAATAATAGGGAGAGCAGAAGCACAGGGCAAGAAGAGCTGGGTTATGTGAGAACCAGCAGGTCTCATCATCGTTGGCTCCAGATAAGGAGAGCCATGGAGTGACCAGAGGGAGGTGCTGGGCACAGGCTCACCCTGAAAAGAGTGGGGGCCACGGGGGGCTGAATGCAGCAGAGCAGATGGCGTTTTGCACTTACTAACACTGGTAAGTTTAAGGGGATAAGACATGAGGAAGAAACCTGTTATCGTAACATAGGTGCAGTGATGTGGACACGGCTCCCTTAACACCGAGGCTGGGCGGCCCCTTGGGTGAGGGTCTGTGTCCGCTGGACTGTTCTCTGCCCCTGGCACCTACTCTTTGCCCATGAGTTGCGCTCACCCCCTATCACATGATGTGACAATTAAGCACAGTGTTCCCAGTGCCTTATGGACGAAGACACCACTGTCCTGGAGAAGAAGGTCAAGCCTGGAAGAAGTCATGACATCACTCTAGCAGGCGCCAAGACCAAGGAAGACTTGATCGACTCCCCAAGGTGCAGGAAGTGAAGCTGACAGCTCCTGGTGGGAGGAGGAGAGGGAGCGAGGAGCTGGAGAGTGCACACCCCAGGTATGTGGCCTTATCGATGGAGTGGAAGCCAGGACTCCAGCTGAGATGGAGCACCAGCAGACCTGACGATCCCCAAACCTATAACCCCCCACATTATCTGCAGCAGACAGGAAAGTTCCTGGAAAAGAGGAGGAGGAAGGAACGGATAATGGCTTCCTAGATAAGGAAATACCAGGCTGCTGGAAGGTTGTGAAGTTACCCAGCACCGGGAGAACTTATGAACAAGACACATTTACACAAACCTTTCATTTAAGCGGTGGGTTAGTTCCCCGAGGAAGCACTTTCTGGAGTGGAGACAATAAAACAGTAGTGTGCTCAATGTAAATTCAAACTGTAGTACTAGGTTGTGTGTGTGTGTGTGTGTGTGTGTGTGTGTGTGTGTGTTTTAAATCAGTCTAGCTGGGAAAAGGAAAGGACTTCAGCGACTCAAGTACAGCCATCACACTTTCAGCCCACCCCCCAGGCACACCTTTAATTTCTGTTCTCCACCTCCAGGGAGCGATAGACAGTTCCACTGGAGAATAATTTCTAGAGCGTCTTTAAAGTGTATTGTTAATTTATTGTCCAATGACAAGGGCTCTTCTCTGTGATTAAAAAGTAACTACTTTATCGACTGTCGAAAATGTACGTCTATGGGTAAGTCACAAAATCTTCCTCAGCTCCCTGCGTGATTAAATCCCACATGAGCTGCCTCCTTGGTCACTACTGGCCTTGGGCTTTTTCCAGTAGGACACAGACAACGACGAGGCCCCGTCCATTCAATAGTTGCTAACGAAAACGCATAGTGGTGAGTATTGACAAACCAGCCCCAGCTGCAGATCGTTGCCGGAAGGTGCTGCGGAGATGATATTGGGAAAAGAGAGTCCAAAGCATCTCGTCAGTCATGGGAAGGTAAAAGTAAACAAGAAAGGTAATTTTGGTCATGATTAAAGGTCTCTCCCGAGTTTCTGTTAGCTCTTCTATGAGAAACACTGAAGCGTTGGCCCCTCACTACCTAAGATGTCAGCACAGGGGGAAGGCCAGGGAGAGGGGCCAGGAAGCCGGGCCACGTGTCTCGACAGAAGTTCCAAACCCCAGTGAGGAGGAGTGCTGCCCAGGGAGTGCTTTTCAGGTTTTCCTCCTTTTCATAATTTGAAGGTGATCAACCTGGATAATTGTCAAAACATACCTACACATGGAACTGTTTCCAAAAATATCTAACAGCTGTGGAGGACTCATGTTTGTCCCTGTCGGCGTGTTGAACAGTGGTAGCCCACTTCAGCTACTCACAGACACACCCGTGTTCATATGAGCACAAATACCTGCAACCGCTTCCCTTTGAGTCCTCTAAAATGTGCCTTCCTAGGTGATCTCATAGGTCCCAGAAAAGTTACTCTCTTCACTTGGGTCTCCACAGAAGCTAGGAAGTCATTTTCATTCCCACGTACAATAAATCAATCAACATTTATAGAACACCTATTCTGTTGTGGGCCTTAGGCTAGGCAGTGTGCAGGATACATGATGAATAAGACATGCTCTCTGCCCTCCAGGCAAGCCTGCTCTTAGACAAAGAGGGACCAAGTGGATGATTCGGGGCAGCATATGATAAGTGGTAAATGAGCGACATGGGAAATCTTTCAGAGGAGGAAAGATGTCATTTTGGCCTGGGGTGGTAATTTAGGGCCTCTGGGATGGTGTGGAAAACATCCTGGTCCTTTGAGAATCACTGGTCTAAGACAACGGAGTAGAGAAGAGGAGAGAGGCAGGCAGAGGGAACGGACAGAAGCAGGGCTCTGCCGGGATCAACAGGGAGAAGGCAGGCTCTGGCTTACTCCTCCATCAAAGACAGATGGACAGACGGACAGACAGACGGACAGACAGACAGATGGCAGTAGTGGTAGCACTGTGAGGGTGAAATGCAGGACTGATTGGCAACTTACATGTGGGCCTGTCCTTACAGCCTCGGAGAGAGCCACAGAGGCCAGGGAAGGGTAGCGCCCAGGAAGCCACCCTTCAACATGGAGGAAGAATGATGGGGTGGGAAGGGGCCTCTGAAGCCTGTCATACTTGGCATGTCATACATTATCTGTGTTTCAGGGTCCTCACCTTCCAAACAAGACCAGAACTAGACAGCCTCTGAGGTCTCCTTAATTCTTATTTTCGGTGTGTGTGTAAAGGAACCCTGTTTTAATCCCTGCAGTGCCTTGGAAAGATGAAGCTTACTCAAAGCGCTGGTTCATTCCATTATTGTAAACAGCGATAAAAATGAAATCCAGTATCTTTACATATGGCATGTGTTAAATAGCGTGTGGTTCAATAGTTAATCTCAGAATTTGAGTTCAGAGACTAGTCTTACTTATTAATCTCTTGTAGAGCCGTCTCACTGAGGATGGACCCTGAGGCGTTGAGGCGATGTGAACGCCTCAGAGATGGGTTCCACCAGCTCAGCTTAGTAAACCTAGCATGTTTAAACCTTAGCTTTCTTTATATGTGAAAAGTGTGTAGAAACGGCCACTATGGGTCATGGCATACTGTAAGACTGCGTGTGAGCACGGTGCCTGGGCCATGGGAAGGGTGTCGGTAAGTGCCGCCTCACTTGTCACTGTTAAGGAGATGCTCTGTTAACATTTCTCCACGCCTCAAACCGATTCTGGAGAATCAAGAATCTGGGTGATTATAAACCTACAAGAGCCTGTGCACCTTCCAGGTGGACAAGGGGGTGGAAGACCTGGGAGGGGAAGAGATTTATAGGAGAAAATGAGTCAGGTTTAGAGCAGGAAGGAGTGAAGAGCCTGGAGAAAAATGATTAGAGACAGATGCCCAGTGGAAACCAGAGGCCCCCAGAGCCATAGCAAGCTGTGCCTGGAGAGGAGCCTGCGAAGTGATAAAACGATACAGTTCTGGACACGTGATTATCAGAAAGGTGTTAAGCAATAAGGATGAATGAGGAGAAAAACAGGGCTGGAGGGGCTGAGATCTGATTGAAGGTTTTTGAAAACTAGACATGTATCTGACAAGAAGACCTGTCATTTGATGTGCTTGCTGGCGAGTCTGTTGGGAGGAGAGGACTGCTGGGGAGGGGTGTGGGGAAGAGGAGGGTGGCCTGGCCCCTTGGCACCTCAAGTGGGATCAATTCAAGGGAAGGAAAACATTTCTAATGGGCTCACTCCCTAGGGATGGGACAGAAGCCATTTACATCCCCCCAGGACAAGGCCCCCAGAGCACACGGTGGGGTGCCCCTCCCCCAAACACCCCAGTTGGGGGAGCGCAGACAAGGCTGTTTCCTATTTGGTCGAGGCAGTCTCTCTGTGAGGAGCTGGATGAAATCAGCGGCATTTGTAGCACTGGTGTTCTCGTCAGCAGCTGAGAACAGTGCTGGCACAAATGGAGGGCGACACCAGTGTTTGCTAAATAAATGAATTTAGAACATCCAAAGATATTTAGCAGCCAAATCAAGAAATCGTTTATTTTGCTTCAGGGGTGAGGACACCCTCTTACCGACTGACAAGGCAGTTCTTCTGGGAATAGAGCGCAGAGGTGGGTTTGTAGAACCCACCATCAGGTCTCGGGGCACACTGAAAAGGCTTAGGAAGGACACTATAGGGACTTGGTGCTGGAGCCTACGGGGCTGCCAGGCCTCTTTCCTCTTCAGTAGACCTTCAGTGTGCACATGCTGGGCACCTGCGGGCTCCCGTAGGCCTGGCGTTCTCTGCACCTGTTCCGCAGCCCACACACCCCAGTGTGCTGTCTACACGGAAAAGATGAGAGAAGGAGCCTTCTCTTCCACAGGGAGCAGGGCCAAGCTCTGCCTCCTCTCATTGCCGGGGGTGGGGGAGAGTTTCTACCTCAGAAGGAAGTTGGGGTTTAAAAAAAAAAAAAGTTCTCTCATGCCTCGTAAGGTTATAGCTGCTCCTATTCTTCCTCAAAGAAAGCGGAGACCCAGTTGTCCAGACTTCTTCCTCTTCGTCGGACGGACCGCTTATGGACGAGCTCATGGTTAGGTAGATTTGGACGTAATGTCTTCATTCCCAGAGATTCTGAAGTTTCAGAACGTTTAGCCAGCTGTATTTCAAGTTCAAGGTCCTTAGGAAAGCAGCGCGCTAGAAAGGACTAAACAAGGATCACAGCCAGGCCTTTGTTCACAAAAGACACCGTTTGTGCTGTCTCCTGCAATTCTCGTGCTTGTGCTGAGTGGGGAGTTGGGAGCTTACTGTTGTTCTTCTCGCATGCGTAAATAGCTTTCTCGGTGCTCCTGAAGGCGCTCTGTGTCTGTGGCAAAGCATCAGCCCCAGCCAGGCATGAGCAGCCACAAGTGCTCTCTTCCCTCCTGTTGAATCTGGTGTTCATACATGATCGGCAGTGTAAATTTTCCACCAGCCCGAACAGGCTCCATGTTTTGTTTTCCTTGCTATTATTTTGTGAGCTCTTCTTATGTGTGAGATAGCCCATGAACCTTTCCTCCCAGTTCATAGATGGTCATTTCCCCTTGGTGGCCATTTCCCTTTCTCTGCAGAAGTTTCTTTCAGTGTGATATAGGCGCTTATGCCGGACAGTTTGATGTCAACTTGACACAAACTGAAATCAGCTGAGAAGAGGGGGCCTCAGCTGAGCAGGGTTTAGCAAGCCTGCAGGGCATGTTCTTAATTGGAGATTACGGAGGTGGGGGGAGGGAAGGCCCCCACCCACTGTGGGTGGAGCCAGCCCTGGGCTGGTGTCCTGGTTCTATAGGAAGGCAGATGAGCAGCAGTGGGGAGCAAGCCAGTGAGCAGCACCTCCATGGCCTCTGCGTCAGCTCCCGCCTCCAGGTTTGAGTTCCAGCCCTCACTCACTCTGATGAGAACTGCTACAGAGAACTCTGAGTGTGACAAACCCTTTCCTCCCCATGTAGTTTTTGGTCATGTTGTTTTGTGACAGCCACAGTAATCCTGACTAAGACGTTGCCTGTTTAGTTTTGCTTCTGTCATACGCACATTTGATAAAATACCCAAAACCTCTCTGCAAGCACGGCGTCGAGATGTTTTCCAGCTCACTAATCAAGAAAATGCAAGTTCGAGGTAAATGAGACACCACCTCTCAGCTGTTCAGATCCGGTGATTAAGAGGACCAGAGGTGACGCATATTGATCAGAGTGTGGTTGTGTGGGGAAGGGCACCTGTGTGCGCTGTTGGTGAGAGCAGACGGGTGCAGCTGCTCTGGAGACCCACACGGAGGCTGCTGAGGAAGTTCATGGAGCATCACCATATGACCAGGCAGCCTTCACAGGCTGGAGGGGAGAAAGTCACCTCATCCTACGGCATTGGCGCCAAGTCAAGGCAGCCGTCATCAAAGCAAGGACAAGGAGACACTGGAAGTGGCTGTTGATGGGTAGCACATTTCCGTGTTCGGGAGACCGTGTCATTTGTGCGGATGTGGACGAGCCTAGCCGAGGTGAGGCAGGCGCAGAGAAATGCTGCTTGATCCCTCGTTCGTGTAAAGACACCTGGACAACAGGCACGCGGAGAATAAGGCGGTCGCCACAGTCAGGGAGCCTGTGCACAAAGGAGAGCGTGAGGTCAAAGTGTGAGGCACTAGCTACGTGAGTCCTGAGATCTGATCACAGCAGGAGAACTGTAGCCAATAATATGGCAGCACTACGAAAAGGGTAGGGCTAGATAATAATATACGAAAGGGTAGGGCTTGGATACTTTTACCGCAGAAGTGTAAGTCGATACATGTGGTGATGAGCTCGCCGTGGTAATCACTATGCTGTGCGTATGTGTTTCAAAACATGACACTGTGCAAAATAAGTCTAATTAAGTGAAACCGAAACAATCTTTCTCCCAGATTAACCAACTATGATGGTGGTGGTGGTGGTGATGATGATGGTGTGTGTGTGTATGCGCACTCATGTCCTCAGGTGTGCAGGCAGGGGCACACTGGGAGCCTGCGTTGATTCTGGGTGTCTTCCTGGCTTGTCGTTCTCCACGTGACCTTTTCAGACAAGGCTTCTCACTAACCCGGTGCTGCCTGAGTCTCTAAGCGGGCTGAGCAGGATAAACCTCTGTCTGACCCCTGTGCTGGGATTACAAACACACACGAGACCACCATGCCCGGCTTTCACAGTGACACTGGGGCCCCAAGCTCGGGTCCTTATGCGTCCATGGCTGGTCCTTTACTGACTGATCCCCAGCCCAAACCCTGATGATCTTTTGGTTGTCTCCTTACGACCAGTTTCCCCATGACCAGAACGCAGTTTCTTCGGCAGCTTTTAGTACTTTGTTCAGCTCGGTTTTTAACCTTCCACAATCAGAAAATCTAATATTTATTCATTTTTACTATGAAACAGTAAAATGGTACAAAAGTTCAGTGTCCTCATCATGTCCTCTCCTGGCCTTTGCTGGAAAACCCAAGTCCTCGCAGCTGTGAGTGCCTTATGATGTAAGTTTAGCATGGACAGTCCTCTCTCACTTTAGCATGGACACATGTCCGTCAGACTGCACACACAGCTCGCTCGTCTCCCATTCCTGGAACCTCCACACCTTGGGTTTCTGGTGCTCTCTCATTTTTGCCATTTAGGTGACGCTGAATGTGTCGTAGCATTGTGAAAGCCTGTGACTTCCCCTTCTGAACTGCCCTGAAGATAAACTCTGTACTGAGTTCCTCGGTACGAAACATTGGGGCCTTTTTACACATTCCCACGATGCTCCCTCAAAATATCATGGCGAACATCAGCACACGCTCTTGTTTGGAAATAACCCTTCACTTGCTGCTACCAGTTGGAGAAAGCACCGAAGCCAGGCTTTTGATTTGTGCCCCCACTGTGGTGTTGATGTTTCTATTGAGGGCCAGGAGCCAGTTCCCGTGGGTGTGTGCGCATTCTGTGAGGTGCAGACAGAAGCGTGTCTTTTGCCTGTAGGCGTCTGGGTTTTTATGACGCTTTGTTGAAAAGCAGCACGTTCTCTCAGAGGCCTTGTTGGGAGTGGCCAGGAGGCCAGGCTCTGATGTCCCCGGAGTGCTGCATCCCTGGGCCTCAGGCCACCTCACCAGGGCCTCGGAGCTCTGAGCCCGGACATGGCTTTCCTTCTGTTTTCAGTTTTCACGAAACTTACACTACTGTAATTTCTGTTAATTTCCTTTAAAGTTTTCAACGAAAACGTGATTGTAAAAATATTGTTGCCACTTCTTACATAAGATTCCATGCACTCTGCCCAACAGTTGGCCATAAGTCTCAGCGTCTGCTTTGATAGTCTGCAGGGCAGAGCCTTTCAGAGGTCCTCCGTGGAGGGTTTCTAGCTTGTTTCCTGTTTTCTTCTTCTTCTGATGCCCACCCTCTTTGCCTTTTGGGATGGGGATTGAGCATTTTAGTCAGGGTCCTCTCTCTTGATTAGTTTCTTTAGATGGACAGATTTTAGGTTTATCCTATATTATATGTCTATAGGAGTGAGTATATACCGTGTGCATCTTTCTGATTCTGGGACAGCTCACTCAAGATGATCCTTTCCAGGTCCCACCACTTACCTGCAAATTTCATGATTTCTGTATTTTTCATTGCTGAGTAATACTCCATTGTGTAGACGTACCACAATTTCTGTATCCATTCTTCTGTTGAGGGGCATCTGGGCTGTTTCCAGCTTCTGGCTATTACAAATAAAGCTGCTACAAACATGGTTGAACAAATGTCCTTATTGCGTACTTGAGCCTCTTTTGGATATATGCCCAGGAGTGGGAAATAGTAAGATCTGGAGAGGACAGGAAGTCCACAAGGAGAGCAACAGAACCAGAAATTTGAACACAGGGGTCTTCCTGAAGACTCATACTCCAACCAAGTACCATGCATGGAGATACCCTAGAACCCCAGCACAGATGTAGCCCATGGCAGTTCAGTGTCCAAGTGGGTTACCTAGTAATGGGAAGAGGGACTGCCTCTGACATAATCTGACTGGTCTGCTCATTGATCACTTCCCTCTGAGGGGGGAGCAGCCTTACCAGGCCACAGAAGATGACAATGCAGCCACTTCTGATGAGAACTGATAGTCTAAGATCAGAAAGAAGGAGAGGAGAACCTCCCCTATCAGTGGACTTGGGGAGGGGCATGCGTGAAGAAGGGGGAAGGAGGGTGGGACCGGGAGGGGAGGAGGGAGGGGCTTGTGGGGGGATACAAAGTGAATAAAGTGTAATTAATAAAAATAAAAATAAAAAAGCAAAAAAAAATATATTGTTACTGTCGTAACTCATAGCCTTGAGTATGTGGTTAAGTTTGGGGGAGAAGTGATCTGAAAACCACGGACTCTTTCAGTTCACACACACAGTGTAGCTATTTAACAATCTCTCGGCCACTGCCGGAAACTGACAGAGGTTTAGTTGTGTTCTGATTGCGCACTTTGAACTCTTGATGCTGTTACAATCATAGTTCAAGAACTTCATGTCCTAACTGATGCTCAAACACAAGATAAAATATTACCAAATGTTAAAATAACTTTAATTTTTCGGGGTGAGTGCCTGCGGCTGCCAACTCATCCTGCCTTGGCGGCTCGATGTTTAGCTGTTTACCTTTTTACTTTCAGATTACCTGGGATTTTCTGTGCAGCTTTTACCGTTACGTGTGAGTGGGAGTTCGCCTCGCCTCTTTCCCGTGCGTGCGTGCTTCTCCTGGCTTATGGATCTGGTGAGATGGGGACAATTAAACACGTTCTCTGTAGGTTTTTTTTTTTTTCAGACGGTGACCAGATGTTCATCAATTTTCTTGATTCTTTTCAAGGAAAAGCCTTCATTTTATTGATCTTCTGTCATGTATCTCGGGCTTCTCCGAGTCACCCGTTACTTCGGTTTCGTCTTTTCTGCCTCCCCTCTCAGTCCTGTGTAGCCCGTGCTGCCTCTGCAAGTGCAAAGCCCTGGACCCGTCTCCTTACACTTTTTCTACTGTTTGTAAGTTTCAAACATTTGCACACTGATCACAGTCATTCACCTTCCGGCCCGTCCTGCCCCTCCCCCATAGCGGCCTGTCCTCTTCCTGGTTTTGGCTATTAACACCCCACGGAGTCCAGTCAGTGCTGCTCACACGCACAAGGCTCCGAGGCCATCGAAGGGTCATGATCGAACTGGCAGCAGCCACGTGCTCAAAGGAGAGCGACTGCCCCGCTCCTGTGCTTGCTGATGGGGGGGCAGAGCTCCTGTGCATGCTGATGGGGAGGGCAGGGCTCCTGTGCATGCTGAT
The DNA here is from genome assembly GCF_907164565.1 of Psammomys obesus. Taxonomy (NCBI): domain Eukaryota; kingdom Metazoa; phylum Chordata; class Mammalia; order Rodentia; family Muridae; genus Psammomys; species Psammomys obesus. The sequence goes on along the minus strand of NW_026591643.1, from coordinate 418,733 downwards.
GGGGGGGCAGAGCTCCTGTGCATGCTGATGGGGGGACAGAGCTGCTGTGCATGCTGATGGGGGGGGCAGAGCTCCTGTGCAGGGCTCCTGTGCATGCTGATGGGGGGACAGTGAGTTGCAGGTGTGAGAGCCATGTCCTGGCCACAAGTCACAGCTCTCCCCGCTGCCGTCCCTCACATTCTTTACACACTTCTCTGAAGTTCTCTGAGCCTTGGATGGCAGAGGCGGAGGTAGATGACTGGGCCGCAGCTGAGTGCCCACGTGTTTGCTCTCAGCGAGTGACCACAGGTCTCTGCCACAGTCACCGCACACCCACACCTCACACCCCACACCCACACCCACACCCCACACACTCCTAAGCTGTACAGCAAGGTCCTTGTTTCAAAACAGAAATTCCTCGGAGTTGTCTTCTGGCCCAGCCCGTCCTGAGTGCACCGCTATCGTTGAGACCATCCTGCCCTCGTGGCGCACGGCCTGCTGACTAGATCCAGTTGACACAGGGAGACCGCTGCAAACCCCCCCCCCCCCACGGGTATGTAGACATGTTTGCGACAGAAAGAACAGAATTAGGACTGTTGACTGTAGCAGTCCCTTTTTGAGCAATTTTGTAGACACTCGCTCTGTATTTGGGGTCCTGTTACTGTGTACCTGCACGGGAAGGGCTGTCCTCGTGGCGAATTCTCTCCATCGCCCTTACCCTGAGCCTCTTTCATCTCTCTCTGCTCCACTCTGCTCCTATTGCGCACAGTTCCTGGCGGTTATTGCTCTCGCTTCTGCACAGACCTTTCATCTTTTTTGTGCTTTTATATTTCAGGCAAATTTCTTGTAGATGGCGTGTAGTTGGATGTTGCTTTTTTATTTAATTCAGATAAACTCAGAGAGCTTAGAGTATTTTTACTGATGGTCACTATGATACAGTTGAGTTTCCTTTGTGCGGCTTTGCTGGTTTTTTTGTTGTTATTGTTGTTCCCATCTAGTCTTTTTTTTTTTTTCTTAATTGAGCATTTTTGGTATTGCATATTGTCATAACGATAGGCCGTTGTTAGTACACGATAACTAAAATTTTAATATTGTATGTTGTCATAATGATAGGCCATTGCTAGTATACAATAACTAATTAATCAATGAAGGTTTTGTTCCTGAGTGTACGCCTTTAAGTTATCAGATTTTCTGTGGATAGTAATACAGCCCATGACATATAATGGAAAGCTTTTACTAATTCCCTCAAGTTTATTCTACACTTTTATTTTTATTTTTACTTTCTTTGGGTCATCAACCTTGTATTTTATTCTTATCTTTGCTTAAACTGTTATTTAAAACTGTCTTCTATGCTTGCTGTTAAGATTTTCCCTTTGATGCTTATTAATTTATTTGCCTTTCAGTTTTCTTTGTTTCTTGTGTGTGTTCAACTTCTTGAAATTTGCATTTTGTAAACTTGCACCACAATAGGAAGAAATTTGGACCATCTTCTAAACACTTTTCTCTCTCATTTTAACACCAAGCATGTTTTAAAACTTCATAGTGTCCCATAAATCACTGAAGGTGTTGCTTTATTCTTATTTTTACAGATGTGCTTCATCTGTATCACCTGTCATCAGAGGCCGTCCTGTCTGCTGTGCTGAGTCCAGGATATTTTGCTGCAAATGTGAGCAGTTTCCATGCCTGGAGGTCTCCTTTGGTTCTCACTATATCCACCTTTTCAGTCCTGGTGCTCACACTTTCCTTTAAAATTCTGAGTGTGGTCTGCACTTTCTACAAGCATCCGTCTTTTTGTTGGTGCTTCAGTTTCTATTTCTTGGCTTATTTCCGATTTTCCGGCTTTTTAGAGTGTACTGGTAACTATATAAATCCATTACTGGACACTGTAAATGCCATGCTGCTGAGTCCATCATGTCTATGGCCTACCTTCACTCTGCTGCGCTACTGTTTCACGGTCAAGGTTGCTCGCAGAGAGCAGCCCATCCTTTTAGGCTTGGCCAGCACACGTCTGGGATAGTTTTACTCTAAGGATGATTCATTCCCATGACCGTACTGCAACCACAGTGGACTCCGCTCTGCCGCTCGTGGCCATCACCACTGATCACACTTTAGTTGGATTCTGAATGTTTCCCACAGCTCGTGTGGATCGGGGAGGTTTTGCAGCCTGTGGCTCCTTGCCGGTGCCAGGATGTGACATTTCACTGTTCACTGCATGAGCAAGCGGTTACCCCAACTCCAGGGGACCATTTTGCTGACTTCTGGAGCTGTTTGTGAGAAGCTGTAGCTTCTCACCCTCTGGAATCTCTCCTGAAACTTCCATCGGCTACAGCATTCTCGACTTCAAAGATCAATTTGCTCAGCTCAGCGAAGACATGGAACTTGAGAGGGGTTTCCCTGCCTGGTCCCTGGTCCTGAAACAGCTCCACGGACATCGGGAACTTTGCGTCTTGGCTTTCCTGTGTCCTCCTCGGAGATGACATCTTTGAGCTATGTGACATGCAAGGTTTGGCAGCTGCACTGTTCCCTAGCTGCTCCTGGTGTGGGGTTAGCTTAGGGCACCTCTTCCTCCTTCCACAGAAATAAGCAAAAGCCCAGGTGAGAGCGTTCAATAACGCCAGCTCAGCGTGCCTTGGAGACTCGTGGCTAGCTGAAATGCAGGGAAAAGCAGCTTCAGAAAACATGATTAATTACTCCCGAAAGCCCTTGATGAGCACTTACACCCATATGGCCTGCTCTACGGCAGTGGCGGGCACTCATCCTGACCGTAAGCTCAGCTTCCGTTCCTGTTTGAAGGTCTTCTAAAACAACATCTTGATACATGTCTGTCTACTGCCAGTCGGGGCTGCTGCACCTGCAAAAGGTCCAGCCAGAGCATGTCTCTGCTCTTCTAATGTGTGTACTGTGGGAACGTGTGCCATGCGGCCTCTCACTAAATCAAAACAGGAGGACCCCGGCCAGGGAGGGGCAGACTTGGGAGCAAAGAGAATCTGTCCTGCTAGAGATGGCAAGTTGTAAAAAATTTGTCAACTAAACAATGTCCTCACCTATAATTGTTTATCCATTTTTCCTAAAGGAGATTTTTAAAGATCTTAGTTGGGCATATAGTATATTTTAAATCATACTTTTGCCCTTGTGAGTATGCAGAGTAGAAAACATAAATGAAAAAAAATTGAGCATTGTACTTTTCTCCCTCCACGCCACTGCATGAGTAAACACGCACGCACGTGTGTGCATGTGTGTGTGCAGTTCCTTTGTATGTAGATACACTTGTGAATGCAGGTGCGTGTACACTTGGAGGTCAAAACAGACAGACAGACAGACAGACAGACAGACAAACAAATGGTCCATTTGAAAAATGGACTGGGACATGAATAAAGAGTTCCCCCAAAAAGAAAAAAAAATGACCAAGAAATGTTTATCATCTAGAATAATTAAGGAAATGCAAATCAAAAAAACTTTTCTCTGACTCCTGTCAGGATAGCAAACATTAATGGAATTACTGACAGCAAATGCTGGAGGGGTTATGGGGAAAAAGGAGCCCTTGTTCACTGTTGGCGGGATCACAAACTTGTGCAATCACTATGGAAATCGGTGTGAGGAACTCTCAAAAAGCTAAGAGTAAATCTACTGTATGACCCAGCTATACCATTCCTTGGCATATGCCCAGAGTACTGGACATTCGATGCCACAGATGCTTTCTCTGCCATGTTCATTGCTGCTCTTTTCACAATAGCTAAGAAATGGAGACAACCTAAACATCCTTCAAATGAAAAATAAATAATAGAAGTGTGGTACACACACACACACGCACACACACACACACACACACACACACACACTCAGAGAGAGAGAGAGAGACTATGGCATACTACCCAGCTGTATAAGAGGTAATGAACTTTGCGGGTAAGCAGATGGACCTAGAAAAGATCGTATTGAGTGAAGTAACGCAAACCCAGAAAGACAAGTGTTGCAGGTTCTCTCTCTTTGTGGCTCCAGTCTTCAGATGTGAGTACATATCCTGGAGTAAACAAGGAGAGTAACATGCAAGCATTGACAGGATAGGCGTTGGGGCACAACAGGGAGGGGGCAGCAGGCACAGGTGAGCTGACCAGGGAAGTGGGGGGCTCTTCAGGGA